>NC_089212.1:25961641-26156641 GCF_963930695.1 Labrus bergylta | reverse complement strand
CCTGAGGGGTTTAAGATATCACCTCATCACTCCTCAAGAGTCTGCATGTGAAATAAAACTACGAGGAGCGATGAGGTCGGAGTCTAGACGCCAACCTGAACTTTGTTCTGCTGCTGCAAGAAATGTTTCATAGAAAAGCAAACGTGAGTTTTCTGACTGAATGAAAAGTTGTTTCTATTTGCAACAAATTATTTTTGAACGCTGTGTTTAAAGTTGCTCTCAAACCTTTTTCAGATTTTTGCAGAATAAAAACACAAATGTAAACTCAGAAAACGTTTTTTTGCCTTCTTGGAGTTTCGGGTTCGTTCTCCTGCAGTGATGTCACAGTGTACTGAAAACCCTGAAGTACACTTTAACATCACTGCAGCTTCAGGAGGGTTTAAGAAGTCAAGTACTAATGGTTTGATTTCACTTTAGTTATACACGAGAGAAGGCATATTAAAAATCCTGTTCTGTGAATCATATCTAATGTTGTCCTTCATTTCTAAACGTTTTGTGATTTGGATGTTTTGTTGTGAATTTGTGTTGAAGGACTTTAGTTTAGACTTCATCTTCCTGTGTTTGGTGTGAGTGACTGATGCACCGCTGTCTTCTCTCTCAGGCCGCCCTCACACTCAGAGGTGAAGGCGGCTCCTTCAGCAGGCGGAGTCAGGCAGACTCTGGTCGGACTCCTGGGGGTCTTCAGGGTCTTACCTCGCTGCGGGGCCGGTGTGCTGCGCTGCAGTGGCGGTTAAGGGCCTGCGGGGGCGCAGATACACTCGAGCTCTGTGGGCGTGTTCGGCTGCAGTTGAGGACTGTCTACCTGCGCCGCCTGCCGAGCCTCCTGAGGTGGATCCACCAGCTCTAGATCCTCCTCCTGCTGATGGGGTGGCAGATCCGGATCGGGTGCCCGCTCCTCCTCCTGCTGCAGCCGGGGTCCTTCCAGCCGTGGATCCTCTCCTGGGAGTCTGCTCTACAGCGGGAGCGATCTGTCCTGGGCCCTGCTGGCTCGGATTTGGCACCGGGCACGCCCTCTGGCACTCGGCCCGGGTCATGAAGTTGTTGCTGTTGCCGTGGCAACCGCCGAACCAGAAGTGCGCACACTTGGAGGTGAGGACGTCGAAGTGGTAGCGCGAGGTCCAGGCGCTGCAGGAGCCGGCAGCTCGAGGCAGAGAGCAGATGGAGCGTTCGACTACAGAGGAGAGAAGACGGAGAGGTTTGACTTCAAGGAGTCATCACAAGGTTAAACAGGTCGGAGTCCACACAGAGGAAAACTTCTTTTCATATGCAAGAGTTAAAAAAAGAAAATGACACAACCAGAGAGTAGAGAGTACTCTGTGAGAAAGTCTTTTTGTCTCACTGTGGTTTGGCGGGTTGGGGCAGCTCTCCCCGTTGGGTCCTCCTGCAGGCGTGGTGCGGTCGAAGCAGCACCCGTAGGTGGTGAGGCGGCACTGCGCTGCATTCTCAGTAGGAAGAGAGGAAGAAACCTACAGAACCAAGAGACACCAGAGGAGTGAGTTTAAAACAAATCCTCCAACACTGAGGCTAAAGTGTCTCCAGTTAAATCATTACAGAGAGGCAGTGGGGCGGGGGGGGGATTCATCTGCTCATTTTTAAATAGTGTCTGTTAGGGCTTTCACTCAGTCTGAGCGTCATGTGATCACACAAACAGAGTGTTTCTCTCTTCAGCCAGAGTTTCTCCTCCAGCCTCCTCATGTTTATTCTGCAGAAAGTCAGAGTGATCTGATGTGAGAACGCAGCAGGATATAATCAGGAGAATTCACCTGGAGCCAGTGGGAGGGGCCAGTGGGAGGGGCCAGTGGGAGGGACCAGTGGGAGGGGGTGGTGACCTTTAATTCCCTGTGATCGCTGCACGACCATAGACTGTCTACACGCCATGATGGGAACCTTCAAGTACTGAAGTCTAGAACATTTTGTCATCGATGTTCATTAATTGTTTTATCTAAATCTGAATCTGTTTTTTCAGTAAAATTCACCTCTGTGTCCCTTAAAGTCTTAATCTGTGATTTTAAAACTTAAATGTAGAAATCAAGTATCTCCTCTGAAAATAACTCTGTGAGTCATGACTGTCTACAATGGGTGTAACACCCGAGTCCCACTGTCTGTGATGTTTTCAGAGTTTTCAGAGTCCTATCTTCACTTTGTTTACATCGCCAGGACGGCCGGCTGACTCCTCCCCTCGTGTATAAAAGTTGTTTAATTGAGGGACTAGAGAAAAGAAGAATAACATACTGTACTCACTGCTTAACTGTGTTTCTAGATCACGCTCATTTCAGGTAAATTTACATGCAGTGTGAAGATACCAGCATAATAAAGATCGCTAGCATTAGCATGCTAACACAACAATGCAGCGCCAGTTGTTTTGGTTTCATGCTGGTGCTCAAGGGCGACATCTGCTGGATCAAAACATCACATATAAAGCCTTTAAAAAGTATACAAAAGGTACTTTGAGGATTTAAAGTCTGTGGTCTTACAGTGGGTGCGGGGTCCACGTACTCTGCACAGCCCTCCTTGTTGGCGCCCTGAGCAGACGTCACGCCGTCCTGACAGCAGCCGAAACTAAAAACAGAACGAGAAGGTAAAAAAACAATAAAACACTTTGTCCTGGAAGTCTGAGCTGAAAATAAGAGAAAATGAGTTTGAACATTTCTAAAAAAGGCTCGGGCGCCGTGTGGTCACTTAGTGGTTGTTCTGGTGGTCGTGTGTAAAAACGCCTCAGTAACCTCGACCACGCTGTAATGACACGTTGGGTACCTGGTCTGGATGCAGGCCGGCTGGATGGAAGTGGGAGTCGGGGCCCGAGGGCAGCCCAGACCCCGGGGGCCTCCGGCGGTTGTGCGTCCGTCCGGGCAGCAGCCGTAACGGGACTGGCTGCAGTGGAGGGCGGGGGCGGAGTCATGGGGGTCGTGGACCGTGTTGGTCTGGATCGGATCCGTCTCGGTCCTGTGGGCTGAAACAGAGCGAGGGAGGAGTTCACACAAACACACTCCAACTTCACACAGAGCGTCTGAACACTTCCTGTTAGAGACAAACAAACTGCAGAGAACCAGGAAGAGTTCAGAGTAAACAATCGCTATGGAAACGAACACACTGGAGACCTCCGAGTGGACGAACACACTGGAGACCTCCGAGTGGACGAACACACTGGAGACCTCCGAGAGGACGAACACACTGAAGACCTCCGAGTGGACGAACACACTGGAGACCTCCGAGTGGACGAACACACTGGAGACCTCCGAGTGGACGAACACACTGGAGACCTCCGAGTGGACGAACACACTGAAGACCTCCGAGTGGACGAACATCCGAGTGGATGAACACACTGGAGACCTCCGAGTGGACGAACACACTGAAGACCTCCGAGTGGACGAACACACTGGAGACCTCCGAGTGGACGAACATCCGAGTGGACGAACACACTGGAGACCTCCGAGTGGACGAACATCCGAGTGGACGAACACACTGGAGACCTCCGAGTGGACGAACACACTGGAGACCTCAGAGTGGACGAACATCCGAGTGGACGAACACACTGGAGACCTCCGAGTGGACGAACACACTGGAGACCTCCGAGTGGACGAACATCCGAATGGACGAACACACTGGAGACCTCAGAGTGGACGAACATCCGAGTGGACGAACACACTGGAGACCTCCGAGTGGACGAACACACTGGAGACCTCAGAGTGGACGAACATCCGAGTGGACGAACACACTGGAGACCTCAGAGTGGACGAACATCCGAGTGGACGAACACACTGGAGACCTCCGAGTGGACGAACACACTGGAGACCTCCGAGTGGACGAACACACTGGAGACCTCAGAGTGGACGAACACACTGAAGACCTCCGAGTGGACGAACATCCGAATGGACGAACACACTGGAGACCTCAGAGTGGACGAACATCCGAGTGGACGAACACACTGAAGACCTCCGAGAGGACGAACACACTGGAGACCTCCGAGTGGACGAACACACTGGAGACCTCAGAGTGGACGAACACACTGGAGACCTCCGAGTGGACGAACACACTGGAGACCTCAGAGTGGACGAACACACTGAAGACCTCCGAGAGGACGAACACACTGAAGACCTCCGAGTGGACGAACACACTGGAGACCTCCGAGTGGACGAACACACTGGAGACCTCCGAGTGGACGAACACACTGAAGACCTCCGAGAGGACGAACACACTGAAGACCTCCGAGTGGACGAACACACTGGAGACCTCCGAGTGGACATTCCTGACCCGACTGATCTGCAGAATGCCACAACACAACAAAAACAGCACAGCCAGCGCTCGCACACTTCAGTGCCTCCCAAATATTTTAATCAGGCTGACAGTAACCATGGACCCTGAAAACACGTCAATCAGGATAATTAGTGCAGGGACAGAAGGGGGGGGGGGGGACAGACGGGAGCAACTGTAAGAGCCACCACTATACACATCAAACAGAGGAAGCTTTCCCTTCTACTTTGTCTGGATGTGGACTAGTGGTCAGTTTGCAAACCCTATGTACAGAGACTACTCCCTCTCTCTCTCTCTCTCTCTGATTTCTGACTCTATCCACCGTCCTGTCTCTGGAATAAAGGCACAAAAAGGAGGATGTGATCTACTATACGATTGGCTGGTTGAAAAAAAGGGCGGGGACACCAACATCCCGCCTCAAAAAAAATGTAAAAGATTTTTAACTAGAAGTGGTCCGAGCGCTCACAAAAACGCTCCCATGCGCCTTTTCTCCGGGCGTCCGCCTGCTGCTGCAGACGCTCTCTCCTCATCGTAAACAAGAAGCTGGCGCTCTACAAACACCATAAATCTGTAGCTGAGGAGGCGCTCCGAAGAAATGGTCGCCTAGTTTCCTGGAATGTAAACGATGCTATCCTGAACAATGCTATCGGTGTTATGAGCATCCTGAAGCGGTCAGAGCTACATGCTACATGCTGAGCTAACAGCTGGAAACAGACAGTGATTCCAGCTGTTTCTCTGTAATGTGTCCTCCTTTACACCAGTGGTCGTTTACCTCATGATGTACTTTAATTAGCTCGTCATTACCGGGTTAGGAAAGGAGGAGGAAGAGTGAACAGCTGAGCGTAGGACTCAAAGGTTACAGGTCATTAACACATACTGGATTTGATTCAAACATGTTGATGAGACTCTGAAACTGTGGTCCAAACCTGTTGAGTGGTCCGGAGCAGACGGCCTGAAGACAGTCTGAGTGTTGTCATGTCCCCGCGGGTCCTGCACACTGGGAACCACTGCACACAGAGAGAAGAGCAAAGGGAACCATTGGAGCTTCTAGATAAAGAACGGATGGACCTGAAGGAGGAAGAGGCCTGATGGAGAACACGCTCACCCTGCGGGCTGTAGCAGGACTGGGTGTTGCAGCGCTCCACAGTGGGCGGTTTGAGGCTGGCGTGACACTGGTCCACCGCGTACAGATTCCTCTCCTGGTCGGAGCAGATCACCTGACGATCTCTGGAGCCGGAGCCGCAGCTCTTAGAGCACTGGAGGAAAAGATCAGAACGAAGATTCAAACACGTTCACCTTCACTGTGTCTCTGTTTGTGTGTTTGTGTGTTTGTGCTCACCAGTCCCCACTCTCCAACGTGCCAGCTGATCTGTCTCGGGCAGGCCGCTGCCTCACACGGCCGGACGGCAGTCGGGCGGAGCAGAGTGCTGCAGGAAGTCTCCTCCAGCCTCATCCCTCCTGAACCGATGCAGCTGATTTCTCTGGTCTGCTGCCCCGAGCCGCAGGTCACTGAGCACTGAAGCACACAACAGCAGACGTTTAACAGCATCATTTACTCTCTAATGTCGAGGCCTTAAAGGAGCAGTAATCATTTATTTCAGTGACAAGAAAAAACAAAAACATTTTGACTGAAAAGGTGAAGGCTGAAGCTTTAGATTATTACACCTACCCTTGTTACAAATCTTATTATTGAAGACACTACTAAACAAAACATATCAGAACAAAATTTGTTCCAAGAAAACAAATGAAACAAACAAAAAACAAAACAGAAGTCACACTCACAATAAATTATCAAACCGACCTTTTATATTTGTTAAACACCATTTTTTTTAAACAAAAATTTAAATGTGGAAGTGAACTACACATTCTTAATTCCATGGCAGTATTCCACAAGTTCCCCAAAGGGTTAATGACAGAAAGAAAAGGAGAAACATTTGATCTGAACTTGTAACGTGTAGGCTGACGCTTCTGCAGCTTTGTAGAGTCTGTAACACTTTCTGACGCTCAAACATCAAATGTTGTGTTTCAGGCTTAAGGGACTCAGCCGGCTTCATTTCAGGCTTCTCCTGTAATCTCAGGTTTTCTCTAAAAATCTGTGCACGTCTTCAGCTGATTGTTGCATTCAAGTACGAGTGAAACAACCCAAAACAAACATCCTGCAGCATCAAAGGCGTTTACACGTCTCTAAATCCAGAATCTCTACGACTTACTTAAATATGATTTGAATGTCATGTTTCTTCTCTGAATGAAGACGTGATCAACCACACAGTCACTTTATCATAACTGCATTAACGCCTGTCTGATCTTTTCTATGATCAAATATTTAATGAGTGAGGATTCTTTACTGCAGACGTTATATTTCTCACTGAAGTTATAAACATGAGTGAAGAAACTAATGCTAAGCTAAACGTGCTAATAAATGCAGATACAGAACAATGCACTCACTGCGCTCCAACGGGTCGCTCGATACTCTGCACACTTGTGCATGTTGCAGGTCTGCAGAGTGGGCGGGGCCTCAGCGTAGGCGGCACAAGTGGCATCCTCCACCACGCGGGGGCCCGATGCATCTTGGGAGACGCACTCAACGCGGCGCACCTGAGAACCTCCGCCACAGGTGACCGAGCAGGTGTTCCACTCGCCCGTTCTCCAGCTGGGAAACCCACCAGAGGGAGGGGACAGAAAACAGAGGTCAGGAGATGATGTGATGTACTTGGGGATGTGGGGGGGGGGGGGGGGGGGGTCTGTGAGGTTTGGGAACCGAAAGGTCAAGTCCTGGTATTTGGCCTGGTTTCTGGGGTCTGCAGGAGTCTCCTCTAGCAAAGCACTGAACCCCCCCCAACTTCTCGGGGGGGAAGGTCCCTGTGCAGCCCCCTCCCTCTGACATCTCTCCATATTTCATGTCTCTAGCTCCTGTTTGTGCTGCGTGCCTGTGTGGAGGCAGTAGTTCAGGCTGAAGGGGAACTGGGTCGGGAACCGGTTCAAGTCCCGGTGCGGACCGCTGAACTACAAGATGAGAATATTCAAATCTGACAGCAGCGTTAATCTGAGTCCAGCTGGAAGAAAGAACTCTTCACTTCCTGGTTAGGTTAAAAAGAGGACAGAGGATACTTAGACAGCAGGTTGCCATGACTACAGAGCTAACATTTAGTCTCACACATTCACCTCTCAGAGACATGAGCACTGCATGTTTGTGGTCTTCCATGCATCGAGGCTCTACATTGAGGGTTAACGAGGGTTCAGTTAAAGCCCCCCCTCGAGCTTCATAAAGGTCTCAGGTTTCTGAGCAGCATCAAAGAAAAGAAGCAGGAAATACCAGAGAGTCACTGAGTGAAGCCGTGGACTGTTTACTACCACAACACCACCGCTGTGTCCCATCAACACCGCTGCAGGACGACCTCTGACCTCACAACACAGCAGCTACACTAACGCACGGGGACAGAGGGAGTTACAGTTGGCTAAAGAGTTTGTGACGGACATTTAAAACAACTTTAACCACATTCAGCATCTTTTTAGTGGAGCTTGTAGGGAGTTCCCTCGGCTGCATCCTCACTTTGTCTGGTTTCTAAATGACTAGTTAGTTAAAATGATAAAGACAAAGCTCCAGTAAAGATTCCTTCAACCTGCTGCAGCAAAACCGACCGTTACGGCTGCAGCATGATGCTCAGCGGGAAATGTGAGATTATAAGCAAAACTATTGTTTATTGTTTATTTGGATCCCCATCAGCCACTACCTAAGTAGCGACTAGTCTTCCTGAGGTCCACTCATACAAACATGAATTTAAAATCCACACAAATTAAATCATAAAAAAAAAGACCGGACGGAACAGAAAAAGACAAAAATAGAAATAAATGACACAATAACAGGCAAAGTACAAATCAAGAATACCAAGATGAACCTGCTGCATGTCAAAAAGATAATCTCTCAAATGTCCACGTTACATCTGCAATCAATAAATACAGTGTTGGACAAATCTTATCATTATTTTACTACTTAAAACACAGCAGAGTAACTAAACACTGACATACAAGACAAACATACACACATAGACACACACTAACAGAAGAAACCTCGTGACCCTGAGCGCTAACGCACTCACCCAGCACTAAATCAAGAGAGCTTCTTAACATGAGCGTGCATGCTGAAGAAGTCGGTGATCAGTGAAATAAAAAGCCCTGTTCAGACCGCCGTTTCATATTCACGCCCTGTGACGCTTCACCTTCTATCTGAATGTTGTGGAGGAGTAATGGAGGGACGAAGGGATCCGCCCCTCTGTAGGAGAGACAGTTTCAGAGGAGTCAGTGCTGTGTGTGTGTGTGTGTGTGTGTGTGTGTGTGTGTGTGTGTGTGTGTGTGTGTGTGTGTGTGTGTGTGTGTGTGTGTGTGTGTGTGTGTGTGTGTGCATGTGGAGCTCCTGCTGTAATGTGAATCCACAGACTGAGACACAAATATGATGCAGCTGAGCTTAGTTTCAGCACTTTATAAAAAAAAAAGAAGCAGTCTGAAAAGGGCTGCATGACGACCTTTGACCTCACAACACAGCAGCTACACTAATGCACGGGGACAGAGGGAGTTACAGTTGGCTAAAGCGGGGAGACAGCAGGGGGGGGGCTTCAGGTCAGGAGGTCAAAGAAGTCTGAAAAGGGCTGAAGACTTCAGACCCCCCCGCCCTCCTGTGTTTGCAGCTACCTAAGACTATACTATACCTAGGACTACAGACCCGGGTTACCTGTAGACATAGACTCTGGGTCTTTCTGAGGATCTCCACAACTCTGGTGGATACCGGTACGCCATCCTTTTAGACAGTCACAACAAAACCAACAGGAGTCAGACAGCTGCTCTGACACTGAGCTGTTACATGCAGAGTGAACTTTGACCTTCAGTTACCTGCGGACCTGCGGGCACGGGTGGGGGTTGCACGTACGGTTGGTCTGCGGCCTCGGCAGAGATGCACACAGATAGTCGGGGTAGGACTCGTTATCGATGGTGCAGAAGACCAAACGAGACTGGTAGCCTGAAGGACGAGGAGGACAAGAAGAGTCAGATTATCTCATTTTCTTTAAACCGGATTTTACCGAGCGTGTTTCTCTGAGGCTCTGACCTAATCCACACTCTTTGCTGCAGGACGACCAGGATCCAAAACTCCAGTAGTATCCCTCTCTGGAGCGCCCATTGGGAAGATAGAATTCATACTCCACTCCTTGGTTTGGCTCCTGGCTGATCAGCTGAGAGGAGAACACAGTAAATAATCATTAAAGCACATTAGTCACAGGCTGACCATCACTTTGGTTTTTACATAAAAAGATCAGGAGGAGATATTTTGTATCTTACCTCAACAACCAGAGGTTCAGTGGTGGGACCCCGGCCGATGATGGTCTCGGGGACGTTGTCGCCCTCGGCTCCTCTCTGGTAGTACAGCACGGTGCCGGCAATGGGAGTCGCCCTGGAGAACTCAATTACCCAGTGTCCATTGAGGTAGTACTCCCCCCGCAGGTTCTTGATGGCTGCTCGTGCAGAGAGGTTAAAACATAAAGTGTCTTATGATAGGGCCTGTGTCCTCCTGCTGTTATTCTGTGAGTGGCAGCTTCATTTATTCAATTATTACTGTAAGATTTAAAAGTGAAGTAAATTCATATATTTCAGTTAATTCATGTATTTAAGTTAAAAACATTTATACAGTGAACTGCTTACATATTTGTGTTTACAAAGTTAATATTGATATATTTACATGTTTTAATGTTTGCAGTAGCACCTAGTAACTGTGACTAAATGATATTGAATCTCCCTCTGTGTTTGTCATAATGTTTGCCTTGAGTTTAATCATCCTAACCTCTGATTGGCTAACGACGGGACATGTGATGAGTAACAAGGAAGTGTTGTTGTTGTGTAGCAGAACAATGTGGATGACAGTAAAGTGCTGCTGAGAAAGTTATCCGTCTCCATCCTTCTGTTTCTCTTAACTAGAGTGATCATCCACCACACATCGGACCCTCACGGTACACCACCACCGAGGAGAGAGTGTTTGCAGCAGCAGGGGGCCGCTGGAGAAAAGGTGGAGCGCCGAGCTTCATTTGTACGCTTGTTTTACGCGGCCGCTCCGAGAACTTCTAGCTGAAGATGTTTCAACTTTTCAGAAGAGCGCTGTTGATAAAGTATGAGAGTAAACATCCTCCGTCTGATTCAGAGTGAGTGGAACATGATGGATGGTAAACATCACACATCCCTGCAGACCGTTTTTCAACTGGCTACTCTGAGACGAGCCAATCAGATTGTTAGAGAGCCGTCACATGTTCTACATAAAGAGTACGAGCTGCTGCCCTCTGCTCAGAGTTCAGACAGTTCATCTTGATAGTGAAGAAAAAACAAAAACTAACAGAGCAGTGTCAGTCATACAGCGGGTTCAAGAGACTGTTGTCATGGAGACCGGACGCACCTGCAGACCTTTAACTCTCTTCATGAAGCACACAGCCAGCGCCTTTCTGCTCTTAAAAAAACACCAGGTGGACACTTTGGCTCTTTGTTTGTGTACTGAAAAGAGGAACTCACCGATGTAGTTGCGTGTGGCCACTGTCTCTCTGATGCTGATGGTGGTGGCTCCAACAGGGATGATGAACATCTGGTTGTAGCCTGAGACAGAAAATAAAACTGCTTTCACAAAAACAAGACAAGAAACTGAAATCACCCGGACACAGATTTAGATTATTTACAGACACATTTCTTTTGGAGCATTCTAGTTGAACTGCAGTTGGATTGAAACGTGTGTTTGGTTGTTCCTGCAGCGTACCGGTTGGCAGGTTGCTCACAGTGAAGCTGTTCTGGACGCGGTGGCAGGACTGCCCGTTGCCCCCACACTGCAGGCAGGGGTCCTCCTGCTGAGGAGACTCCAACATGTTGTCACAGCCCAGACGCTGCAGGAGGAGAGAACGAAGAAACTGTTCATGATGAGGCTAAGTGTACAGACGAACTGGACTCTGGGGGTCAAAGGGTTTTGGGTATGGTACAGATAGCCTAGTGTGGGTGCACCCTGAGTCTCCAGTGACGACCTAAAGCTGGTTTCCTTCTCCCGTGAAGAGTGAAAGAATTTCCAGAGACTGTAAGCTGTAAGCACTGAGTGACATTTATAAAAACTGAATCACAAAGCTGCTGCTAAAGATTTAAGTCTTCAGTTTTATCCTTTTAAGGATTGTAAAAAAGACTTTCACAGTTCAGGGAGGGACAGAATGTGCACCCACAAAGACCTAAAGTCTGCTCATGGAATAGAAGCTTCCCTGTGCCAAATCGAACACCAAAAACCTGCTTTAAAAAGGCTAAGATCGTTAGGCTAACAATGATTCTGCTAAAGTAGCACTCCTAAAAACCCAAAACCCAAATCTGGATCTGGAGGTTAAAGAAGTGAGGGTTTGAAAAAAAAAAAGGAAGGAGAGGAACATTAAGGCTCCAAATGAAGAAGTGAGGACAGAGCAGATTAGAGATTCCTGCTCCCACAGAGGAGGTGATGAAGACATGATGACAGAGGTTAAACACAGAGAGGTGTTTCATGAGCGGAGGGCCGCTGCGATAATGACATGAGAACTAAATGAGAGCAGGAGAAGTGTTTGACATGAGCTCAGACTCCTCTGACTGCGTCCTCCTCCATTAAGCTCGACCACAAGTTTGTTTATAAGTTAAAGACTCTGAGATGGAGCGACTGAAATCAGATCAAATCTGAAACACAGATCAGGTCCATCTCTTCTCTGTTTGATAAATGTTACAGGAAGTACAATAATCTGAGCATCCACCTACAGGGCAGAGGGCGGAGTCAGACAGGAAGCAGAACTTTAAACTTCATTTCATATCTATAAGTGACCTGGACCTTTTGACTGTATGAGAGAGGACAGCTGAAGAGAGACTGAAATGGACTACAGCCTCTGTCAGGGGCGCACAAAATGACAAAAAAGGCTTGTTTATGTTTTTCCTAATTAGCATAGAGAAGCAGGCCCGTGTGCAGATGTACAAGTCGTTTCTTTTTTTTCAAACTTAATAGAATTTGATTTAAGTCTTGATGTAAGTGTTTTATCAACGCAATTGCTCCCTAAATAATTTGTTTATATTTATAATTTTAACGTTTGCATGATGAATATAAAAGATGACCGTATTTAAATCGTGTTTTTGTACAATCATGCATCACGCAGGGGGCTGTAGCCGATGCCAGCTGTCATTGGGCGGTAGGCAGGTTAGACCCTGTATGGAGGGAACTCATGCATGCACGGGGAGAACATGCTACACAGAAAGGCCCCGTCCAATCAGAATGCAAACCAGGACCGCTCTAACCACTGCACTGATCATTGTGTGTTCATCTTTTGAGGCTCACCTTGCAGACTCCATCCACACAAACATCCTTACGACCGGGGTGACATGGCGTCCCATCGACCACAGCGCTGCGGTGACGATAGAAAAAGTTTTCTCCTCTTGGCATGCAGTTCAGCTCACAGGGGTTCTCAGCTGGAGGAGAGACACATTCACTTTTAAACTGAATTCATCTTTGAAGCACTTTGTATGTTCAAGCCCCCCCCCCCCCCCCCACCCTCAGCCTGTTCATGTGTCTGACCCCCCCCCCAGCCTGTTCATGTGTCTGACCCCCCCCCTCAGCCTGTTCATGTGTCTGACCTCCGTAATACGGGAGCCACTTGTAACGTTTCCCCTGAAAGTCGGTGCCGTCAAACTGGGAGCACTGCTCTTCACGGAAATCTCTGGATCCCTCGGGACAATCCTGAGAGGACCAATGGGAGGCGACAGAGAGGTCAAAGGTCAAACAGGAACACTGACAGTGAAACATCCCACACAAGGAGATCGGTCAAACATGTTATCGTACTTTAGCTGCTTTGCAGATGATACAGTGATTTACATTAGTGTTGCCATTCTCTTGCGTTAAGCGCTGTGTGTTTATTCACCGATACAGATCTGTAAGTCTCAAAATGTTAAAGACAAAGAGGCACACGTTGTGAAACGTGAAGTAGTGTCTGTTGTGTTTGTTCACCTGGATGTTGCAGGAGCGGTAAGACTTGTCTGGTCCAACACAGTTGTGTCCTCCATCAGCCCTGCGTACAGAGAAGACATCGATACTTAAGATAATGCTAATGCTAACTGATGTTTTTACAGATTAACCTGATATCAGACTTTACACTTTTATCTTCATAAAGCTCAGAGACAAACTCTCTGGTCTCTGAGCTGAAACTGGATTAAACATGGAAAAAAAACACATTAGAAGTGACCAGAGACAAAGCATAACATCAACAGCTGTTCTGCTTCAGCATCATTTTTCATCAGTGGAGGTTTCCACTTGTTTGGATTTTGCGGGGTTATTTTCCAGACTTTCTGAACCGTCCTTTCAAAAACAATAAAACTGTTTTCACATTCTGAGAAGAACTCGTGTAAACGGACATTAATCTGAAAATCCACAAATATGCGTTTTCATCGTCCTTATCAGTGCTGAAAAAAAACAAACACTTTATTCCAGCTGAAGTTCCATTAAATCTTTACGGGTCGTCATAATGAGGCGGAGAGAGTTAATGAATGGTTAGGCTGCAGCACACACATATACAGCTCAGACTGTCTGCAAGAAGAAATAACAACTTTCTGCTTTAAGTGGCATTCCTCTTTAATCTTTGCCCGTTAAAAATAAACAAGCTGTCGAAAAAAACAAGAGGAGCATCGACATCAACGCCGCCGAGCCCTGGGACTCGCTCAGGAACGGTGAGACAGCACAACGTTTCGCCACGCCTCGCTCGCAGCCATCGCTGATAACTCATGATTAAGTCACCTCCAAAAGTAGCTGCCCTTAGGCCCAAACAACAAGACGTGCTCCGGCTGTCAGCGCGCCAGAACTCAAAGTCAAAAACATGTCCAAACACTCTGCAGCATCCAGCCGTCAAGTCTCCACCTGAGAGCGGAGAATAAACATTTGGAGCATCGATGCACTTTGAAAAGATCAGAAACAGAACAGAGAGGAGGGACACACACACACACACACACACACACACACACACACGTTCATGCTGAATAATTAAAGAAATGAAAGGACAAAAAAACAACTTTTATTTGAGTGACACTTTGAAGTGTGACTCCTTTTGGATGGTTTTGATGCTGAGCTGAACTCTGAGTAAACAGGGAGTTCCTGTAAAGCTCACAATGAGTCCACAGCTGTCTAATCATAGTACTTAAAGGTGTGATCCTGGCAAACAAGATATGACAGAGTTCATCCACTTACAGGAGGTAAGAGTGGGCGGGGCTTCTTCCCCTCAGAGGGGAAACAGACTCACTGACTGACTCACTGACTGACTCACTGACTGACTGCACCGACATGTTGGAAACCTGCGCCGCATGGACATCATCCCAGTATCACCATCATCTGTTTTTGCAAACTTACACCTCTTACCAGCAAGTATTTTTACATTCAGTTGACAAGCCTGAATAAATGTTGTATTTCATTTTTCATTTATTTTTAAATCAGTAGAAATGTTAAGTTAAATCCTTAATGTATAAATCTCTCTCTCTTTTTATATTCTAAGTGCTTATTTATGTATCTATTCTTATATTGTTTAATTTGCTTTGATAACCTGCTGCTGTAACGCCACAATGTCCCAGTTTGGGATCAATAAAGTCATTCTATTCTATTCTATTCTATTCTGTCCCTGTTGTCAAATCATCAAACCACGCTACCCCTCAGTTGACCTTCACACACACACACACACACACACGCAACTAAACATGAAAATGCTGAAATAGAAGTCAGAACACTGTCTGGACATGTCAGAGGAATAGTTTAATGCAGACATGTTGTGCCTGGTGGGCAAAAATTTAATTTAGCCTTTTATCAAATTCCCTCCGAATCATTGCTCAATCCACTGAGACACACCTTCACTCTGCAGTAAACACAGCAGCAGAGGACGTTTATATGTAGGTATAGAATACAGCAGGACACAATATGATTTATTTTAGCTCCGCAACCTGAAATGTGAAGCATCAAAATGAAAATGTGACGTCCTTGTGAGCTACTTTCTTGGAGTAATTCCTTTATATGCCGCTGTTAACTTCTGATAGATTTTTAGACATGAAAAATGTTTTTTCTGCATCACAGGGATGTCATTATGGATGTTACTGCTAGTATTTGTCCTGAGCCGTCCCGGTTTGACCGTCATCATCGGGTGCGTTCACTCACACAAGTCACACATGGCAGTATCACACCTTTAATGTTTGAACTGACTGTTATTTAATGTCTGTTTTTTGATAATTTTCTTCTTAAAAAAAAGTTTGATTCATCTAGGGGTATTCTTTAAATCTTTTTTTGGGGTTAATATAGATGTATGGAGGGGGCGTCGGTTTTGTGGTTTAATTTGTAACAAATGTTTCATGTCATGTCTTTGTAACCTGTTACTGGATGCTTTGGATTTCCCTCTGGATCAATAAAGTATCTATCTATCTATCCACTCCCCAACAGGTGGCGGTAATGCTCGGTATTGTTTGATGACCGCTCTTAAACAACAAACACAAGAAGAGGAAGCGGACTCCAGGAAACACAAGAAGAGTTATATGATTAAATGCTTCTTTAAATCAGTTGCACGGGGACATGTTGGGTTCTCAGAGCGCCGCGGTGTAACGTTGGAAACGTGTCAAATGTGCAAATTAATTTTTAGACCACATCACCTAGATGTGCCAATCAAAAGCATCCAGGTCCCGTTCAGCTGGAAGGCTGAAGGAGGGGAAACTTCCCCCGCCTGCAGGAAGGGCGCTCTGGTGTTAAGATGTTTGGAGGTGTTACACGGTTGCTATGGCAACAAGTCCTACATCTCCTTACAGTATACCTGCAACGCCTCTGTCTGGTTCAGACAGTCGCTCTGAAGATTTAAACCCGGGTGCTGTGCTGTTTACTCAGGTGTGAGAGACGCAGCTTCCCAAACAAGCCTGAGAGTGGACGGGTAACAGATATACAAATAAATAAATTTATATATATATATATATATATATATATATATTTATTTTTTTTATATATTAATTTTGGGGCTTTTTGTGCTTTTAATGAAGAGATAGCACAGTGGATAGAGATGGAAATCAGGGAGAGAGAGAGTGGGGGAATGACATGCAGGAAATGAGCCACAGGCTGGATTTGAACCTGGGCCGCCAGCTTGGAGGACTACAGCCTCCACACATGGGGCACGCGCACTAACCACTGCGCCACCAGCACCCCAGGTAACCATATTTAAAGAAATTATACTTTAAAAACCTGAGCATGTGCAGCAAAGGGGCTGCGGTTGATTTATTTATTTTGTTAACTTCTGAGTCAAAAGGGCAAAAAGAAAAATGTTCACTCCCCATCGGATCCTCCTCAGCAGCCAACATCCTGCAGAGAGAAAGCCCCTCCCTTGAGTCTGGATGTAAAACAAGCCCCCGTCCATCCGCCCAACTTCAAGGCATTCTTCTTCTATCAAGATCCAGTGTGTGCGCCCGCGAACCTCACAATTATTCTTCATTCACTCAGGAGAAAAGATGCGGTGTGTGTGTGTTCAGCTGAGTTTGTGACCACGAGAGGCGGAGTCTGACTTCATGTGTGTTCTCAGAGGAATGTTAATGTGTGTGTGTAGGTGCATTAAAAAGAGATGAATGGAGGCAGGTGAGCCTTACCTGTGGGTGATGCAGCGTCTGGTTCTCATGGTCACACCGCTGCCACAGCTGCGGCTGCAGTCACCATAAGGACCCCACGCATCCCAGCGGTCCACGTTGGGCAACTGGAACGAAACACAGCAGTTTAAACCACGACGCAACCAAGATGAGATTTACAAAATGTAAAATACTAAAAGACCAGGAGTGAGACTGGGAGACGACTGGCTGGAGTGTAGCTCATAAGCCCCGCCTCCTTTATCTTAAGGTTGACCTAATCTGCTGATCCCCTTTTTAAGGGGTGGTGGATACTCAAACTGAACGTGGGCAAAGTTTCAGATCATGAGGTAAACGTGTGTTGGAGTAATCCCAGGATGAGTCAGCAGAGGGCGCTTAACCGCTCGTTATGTAAATCACGCCATAGTTCCCCGATATGAAACCAAGAATTTGACATGGCGGCTTCAAGCCTCTGAAACCTCTTACATAGACTCTCTTCTCCCAGACCTGGAGAGCAGCCCTCCCCTGGCAGCCGTTCTGACCCCCCTCAGAAGGCTTCCAGAGAGCTGGCCAATCAGAAGAGAGTGGGCTCATGGGGGGGGGGGAGAGGGAGGGAGGGAGGGTCTTAAATCGGAGTCAGAAATCAGGGAGAGAGAGAGAGTGGGGAAAGGAGCCACAGGTCGCCTGTACACGCACTAACCACTAGGCCACCGGCGCCCCCTGACTCTATATTTCTTTCTGTATGGATAAACTAACCGACGCTCTCTTTATGACACCTGAAACACTGAAGTGATGATCCATCAGTGAGGTTGTGATGAGGTTTAAGTGTTCTGTTTTGTTTTAATGAACACTTTGTGAAAGAGGGGCAGATATTATAAGATTAATCTTCTTTCTGCTCCTTTTCATTCAAAATTTGAGATTTTATGTTTGTTTGTTTTTTCCCAACTTTATTGTTTGTTTGAATGAAATAAAAATGTACAAATAAAATGCATCTCTCTTTCTCTCAGTGTGTGTTTACTGTCATCCGTTGGAAGCTTACCATGAGTGCTGGAGCCAGCAGCAGCTGGAGGATCACCAGAGGCAGGAGCATCTTCATCGTGCCCTGGAACACACAATCACAATCCTCCATTAGAGCCCGTTACACATCGAGCAAATGTTTTCAGGAAACAAGCCAGAGAGGGAGCCGGAGTGGATCTGTGAGGAACACATCGTCCTTATCTGATCCAACAACAGGAAACATCAGCTCTTTATCCTGTTGGCATTTCATGAATCAGTTTAAATCTGTGTGTGTAATGATTTCACTGCACACAGTGACTGATGGAACAGCTTGTTCTGTGGTTTGGTTTGCAGATAATCAACAGCTGCATCCGTGGCTCCAGTTACATTTAGAAGACATTCAGTTCATTTAGAGACGGAGCAATCAGTTTACTAATCGATAAGTCACATGTCACATCTTGAAGTGGCTGAAGAAGAGGGGGAGGAAATTATTGATCGACTTTACTATGATGACTCTCATCATGTCACATCTCATCGTTCTGCATCTCATCGTTCTGTATCTCATCGTTCTGCATCTCATCGTTCTGTATCTCATCGTTCTGCATCTCATCGTTCTGCATCTCATCGTTCTACATCTCATCGTTCTGCATCTCATCGTTCTGCATCTCATCGTTCTGCATCTCATCGTTCTGCATCTCATCGTTCTACATCTCAATCACAATATCAACAACAGAGTGGAGAACTAACCTTAAAGTTTCTTCACCACTCGATCTTTGTATGAGACAGCTTTCCTAAATTAGTATAATGAAACATAACACCTGTTAAGTTAAATGTATTAACCCTAATCCTTTTGTATGGTTGGATGATGACCTCTGCACACATACAGACCTGAGCGTCTCATATTTAAAGAAATGTTTTTTAGTATTTTCTGACATTTTCCCAACAAGATGATTTAAGGAGAAAACACGTTAGATGAACTAAAGATGTACACATGGAGGTGCAGCTCTTTAGAGACTGTAAGGCTGAACACACACGTTTGTAAAGTGAAGCTCAAAGAGATGCAGACATGTAACTTTATTAACTCTTCAAAGCCTCACCTCTGGAAGGTTAAAGCTTCATAACGATACCTCAAACAGCTGCCTCATCATCCCCCTCTGCTATCTCTGCACTTAATTGCTTAACTGAGCTAAAAAGTGTCTCCTTTGTTGCATGTGCACAGACTGTTTGTTTGTTTTTTCCAGGGCAAACAGGGGGTTTCCTGCCCCCCTGAGAGAGAGAGAGAGGGGAGGGGGGGGGGGGTCGGCTGGAGCTGCCAAAACACCTCTGACTCAGTCTACCATGACGCCTGAATGCCTCGGCAGAGCGGAGTAACGCCCCTCAGCGAGGACAGGCAACATGTCAGAGGGATTCTTATGTCAGACAGACAGTCAGCATGTTTGATCAGTTTCACATCCAGAGCAGACGTGTCATCACTGAACTAAATACTGAACTAAAGCCCCTAATGGAGCAACGTCATCTGTACTCCGGGATCATCTCAGGCTTTTCTCTAAAGTCTTAGCCAACAGTATTTATTTACATCTTAATAACTGCACAGATAAAGAAGGTTTCCCCCGACATGATGATGTTTTTATTACATTAAAGGTCCAATCAGTGAGCTGTGTAGAGAGTGAGATGATAAAGGTATCTTACTCTCTGATCATTAAGGAAACATGCTATGTTGAAGTGCTGGCTTCTCTGACAACAATACAGCAGCCAGTATGTCCTCCTTCTAACTTTAGATTCTGCTCCTGAATGCTCTGGATTTGTTTGGACCTGAGAAGGTAGGCGCTTTTAAGACACGCCCCCACACGGCCGTTTTGGACGCCCCTCAGTTTGTCAGATATGAGAGCAGTTATCAGGTCAACAGGTGTTGCAGTGATGGAAGCGGTCAAGAGAAGTGGTTCAGATAGAAGTGATTGTACCCGACCTAAAAAGCCTCTGCATGTTTCTAATAAGCTCCACGAGCACTCACACTTTTAAATCCCGCAGCAGAAACTTGGACTCTGAAGGTCACAACATCAGACGCTCTGTCAGCTAACGTTCTGTTGTTAATGTTGTTTGGTCGTTACTCGTCATTTGGTTTTATGTACTTTTGTATTTTTGTGAACCACCAACCTGCTGATGGACTTCAGATGGAAATCAACCTATGACTACAATCTGGCATATTTACATGTTTAATGTAAATAATGTGCACTGTCCCTTTAAATAAATGTGTAAATAAAAGTTTATGAACAAACACAACTCAGTAACAACCCTGCAGCTTCACTAAAAACCTAAATGTAAGAACAATAAATATTGTGTAATCTTTCTGAGGTTTGGTTTGTAATATGAACTCATCAAACACTTTCCAGACTGTTTGAACCTCTATGAAACCATCAGAAGCACCCTGCTCCTCCTTATTTTCCAGACATAACTTCAGTTAATAATCCGCCCCCCCACGCCCAAACCCCCTCCAGGACGGATGATATTCTTACTCATCCTGAGCACAATCGAGCAGCGATCCATTAAAAGCATTCCTGCATCACTTTGTATTGTACCAGCTCATAAAGCCTTCAGCCCCTCCGGCTGTACAACCAAATTAACTATTATTCATCAATCGACAAGCACCGTCTTGTGTCCTGTTCAGTGTGAGAGCAGCAGGAACCTGGTCAGGCTTTAAGGGAGTCAATGAACCCTGAAGGGAAAAGATTTCATTTAGACTACAATAACTCTTTAATGCTCCCCCCCCCCCCCCCCCCACTGAGGGTCACTATCATGTTATCAGGTCTCTGCTGATCACTTTATTTATACTCCCACATCTTTTCTTCATCCTGTTTTTATTCCAGTTAGAGATGAAGAAAACTTTTTACAATGTGTCACTTTTATATTTCTCCCCCTCTACACTAAAATCTGTTTCTCTCTCAAAAATAAATAGAAGAGCTGATTCCTGAAATCTAAACCTTTTATCAAACCTTCTCCAGGAGTTAAACACACTCTACATAACTACTTCAGTCAGCTGTTCCACGGTGTATCCTACAAATTAAGTTTGTGGCATGTGGAGCAAATTTGTCAAAAAAGTAGAAACATCCAGTGTCCTTGTGTGAATTAAAGAGGCTACTCACCCTGCGGAGTGGTTTGAAATGCGGTTTCTTGGAGTCCTAACCCTCCACTGGATCCTCTCGGGGGGAGCGTGCAGGACTGACTTTCTCTCCGGAGCTGCTTTGACCTGAAGATGAGTCTGAATGAGCAGAGCAGCAGAGTCCTGGATTTATGAGGAGGGTTTATCTGACTGGAACCTTCTGTCTCCCCCGCTCTCTCTCTCTCTCTCTCTCTGTGTCAGGAAACCAACAAGAAGAAGACGGAGAGGAGAAAGTCCTGTTGGTTGAAGCTCCTCAGCGCGTCATCGGCGCGCTTTTTAACCAGCAGCTCCTCCTGTCACAGAGACGATCTTTACGCGCAGTCTGTAATTCAGACTGAAGAAATAACAGTTCATCAACGTGTCCGTTTGTTCTAAGATCCCCATAAAGCATCCAGTCCTCCATGAAAAGTGGAAAACGCGTCATTATAATACTCCGCCGCAGAACCCCGGAACATTTAATAGCAGGGTACTCATAGAGACCTGGGTCTAATGGAGAGGCAGGGTTGTTATTTTGAGCTGGAAATGGTTCCCAAATGTTAACTTTCGGTGTCAAAGGAGACTTTCGGCTGACTGGATGATTTATTGGATGATATATGAAGGTTTAGTTCTCGTGTTTATGACATTACTTTGACGTTTGTTGTCACGCAGACTTAAAAATAAATAAATGTACTTTGTTTCCAGTCTTAAACAACACTGGTGATTTATCTACATACCGCTGGAAACAAAATAGACTATTTCACATTTATTCTTCTGCAGATAGACAACTTTTCGTGTGAAGCTAGCAGTTATTTAAAGGACTTCCGGTCAAAACTTGCCTTCATGCGCTGCATTGTTTATAGTCCGACTAGAAACTTCAAAGGACCACGTCAGTCACCGCCGGACTTTGAGCTTCACTTATTACCTGTTCTCAATAAAACAGAGCGGCAACCTCGTGTTGAAACATGAAGCGATGCTTAAGTGTAAAATCATCCTGCAGTTCCTGGAGTGTCCACTAGAGGCTGGCTGCAGAAGCACAGGAAGTCACATACACACCCATTCTAAAAAGCCTGTTTTTACAGCAGAGATGAACATGTTTACAGCCTGGTTCAAAAAACCAAATAGGTGTGATTAGCTCATGTCTGGATGGACACACACTGTACGGGGGGGTGAATGTTTTGATGACTCATCAGTTTTGATTTGATGAAGGATAAGAGTTATTCACAATAAGGCGTGTAGCTGACCTGATTGACAGGTGGGCGCGGTGTAACGGTTTGTCAGGAGGTTTAAAACCCGCCTCAGCTCCAGCTCTCAGCCTGTCGTTAGGTTGACTGAAAGTTAGACTGAGACAGATTTAACGCATCACCCCTTAAAATCCTCCTGATCTGGTTGTTGGACCAGAGGGGGGGTGTGAGGGTCTCAGGGGTAAAATAGTTGGTGAAAAATGTTTCCTTTTGAACCAGTTTTGAACGTCTGTTCAAAGGGAATAAGCGGTTGCAGGGCACCATCAGGTGATTGCTAATAGGACTAAATAAGTGGCCAACTACTATATAGTGCACTGGATTTGTAGCGTTTATTTTTATGCAGATGTTTTCTGAATATTTGTAGAAACATTTATAGAAAGAAGGATGCTTTCAAACCAAACATCCTGTTTCATGCTGTCAGAAAATAGAGATTTTACACAGTAAATAAAAGAAGTCAGATAAATGACCTTGCATGTTTCTTTAAAGGGTCGAGGTCCATCTTCAACCTCTGAACATCAGATGGACTACAAAAACCCAACAGTAAATATGTGTTGAAAAAGAGAAGAAGTACCAAAGAGTGTCAACAACATGTTCCTTCTTTGTATCGGTTCAGAGAGACCACAAAGCATCCACAACACCGACTGAATATTTTAGTTCAAAGAGTTAAAAAACTAAATCTGAATCTGTCCCTGCAGTCAATCTTTTTGTTGCGTTTGAGATAATTCAAAGACTGAAGGCACATATAAAATAAAACAGTTTTAGAAGAACTTGACGTCTTAAATACAATATCTGCCTGAACATGTTGGAAACAACATGTACACATGATGATTTTGGCTTTCAAAGGGCAAACCACCACAGCCACTATACCGACGCTATGTTTAAACAGCTGCTTACGTTTTCCTAAAAAAAAGCCCTCCAGCCCTCCCTCAGGCTCTCTTCCCTATAGGGGGTGAGGTTTCTGTACACATCCAAACCGGCATTTAAAATCAAGCGTACAAAAGTTCCGAGTTGTGTAGCTGCGGCCGGGTGTAAAAATACATCTTGGGTGCCATGTGTATTTGTCTTCGATTCATTCAGAAGGGGGTTTACGAAACAGTTTGGACGCACACATTTTTCCTCACAAAGAAAAATCTACTTTAAAGCCACATGTTTGTTGATCTGGTCACACCGGGGGATCATTCTCCATGTTTAGGCTAGACTGAGCAGCTCAAACACATCAGAATAAATGTTTTGAATTTAAAGCGCTCCACATGTAACCAGATAACCAGAAGGAAAGTTTTTACCAAGTCACAGCTCAGCTTTATGTTCGCTCAATGGATCATCAAACAGAAATCTAATTAACCTTGTTCAGGTCCATCTTCACGGTCACTGATGGATGTCAAACCAAACAAGTTTCCCCTCAAAGCTTGAGCAGCATTATCCAGGAATAAAGTTAGTGTAGGGGCTGTACACTATACAATCGCAGGTTAATTAAGACCTGTGACGTCACCCGTTTGTTCCTGCAGGGGGCGCTGGAGTCCCATCGATGGCGGTCTCCATGCTGGAAATGCTGTCTCAGTCTAACTTTCAGATTAAATCAAAACTGATGAGTCATCAAAACATTCACCCCCCGTACAGTGTGTGTCCATCGAGACATGAGCTAATCACACCTATTTGTTTTTTTGAACCAGGCTGTAAACATGTTCATCTCTGCTGTAAAAACAGGCTTTTTAGAATGGGTGTGTATGTGACTTCCTGTGCTTCTGCAGCCAGCCTCTAGTGGACACTCCAGGAACTGCAGGGTTTTTCACTTCAGCATCGGCTCCTCTGATTCTGTAAGGAGCCAACAAAAGGCAGAAGCAAACACTTAGTGTTGATTTTGGTTTCTTATTAACTTCTTCATCCGCAGAGGTTCAGGTTGTTAAAGAGTAAATCTTCTGACCCATCACTCACAGTTACAGAGTTTATTACTGAAGGACATCACTGTTCACATCCAGCCATCAGTGACTCTAACAGACGAGACATTTATACAAACATGACATTTAAACGGTGCAGGAGATACGATAGGACAAGTACAAATAATTCAGGGATTTGTTTAGAAAAATCAGTTTAGCTTTCTCTGTCTGAATTCAACTTTTGAGGATTTCACTTATTTGCCGAATGTTGTGCATGATGCAGAAGCTTTCAACAGCAGTGATGCTAAGTTTCAGTTTGCAGAACTTTAACATGAACTGTAGTTAGACTTGGGGTACATGAAGCAAACACTTTGAGCCACATTTTCTTCAGTCTGTCGATGATGATGTCCTGCTGGCCAGCATGGAGAGAGGCACGTTGAAGTCTTACTGCCCCCCCCCCCCCCCCCCAAGGTCAAGGGCAGGGAGGGATCATGAGGTATTTTTAGCACCTTGACTCTAAGAAGAGCAAACATAGGTGACCATCCACTTCTTCTTCTGCTCACTGAAGAGCTAAAAATAACCCATCGGCTGTCATTAAATAAAATCTTTACTGGGGCAGCTCCGCCTCGCTTCCAGACATGTTCTTGTTTTAATTATAGAAACCTAATGAGCACAATGCCTCATGTACAATCTGTACACCTACTTCTGAAAAAAACCCTTTCACTCGATATTCTCCACATGGACATTTCTTAAAAGACCTCCACTTTTGATTCCTGGTAATTACGTCTAGACGTCGCTTTAAAAAGGAGCTCTGAACCGCAGGATTTAAGTTAACATTCAAATTACTGAGCTTTACATCCACCTCCTCCTAAACCCTAAAAAGTACACATGAAGACAGAAAAAAACAGTTTCTATACGTTGAAGAAAATAGCAGCACCCAGTTTAGCCTTCATGCCCACCCAGTATTTCAACATCTTCTGCAACTAGCTGCTTTTTTTTTTCCCCATCCGCCTCGTCCAGTCTTGTTTTCGTCCAGGACTCGGGGTCACGTCCACCTATAAGTCATGTTCCCGTCAGAGCTGCCGGCTGAGCTTCTGTGCCTGCCTCTCCTTGGCGTTGAAGGCGTACTTTGTGTCCTGCAGCTGATCTATCATTTCCTTGGCCTCCTTCATCTCCACGGTGAGCTGGTTGTATTTCTCCACCAGCTCCTGGTTCTCCCGCCGGAGCTCCACCACCAGCTGGCTCAGCTCCTCGCTCTGCTTTCCGCAGTGCAGCTTGAGCTGCTCCATCTCTGAGAGCGTCTCCTCCATGTGCTTCACCAGGCTCTCCAGCTTGTCTTTAGACATCTCTGATGTGTTGTGATTCTCCTGTATTGGAGCTGTCTTCTTCTTCCTGTGTTGTTGAGGGTTCTGCGCTTGCTGCCTGTCCTGTCTGGAGCGATTATCGAAGTCTTACAAGTCTCAAATGGAACAGATCTCCCTGCACAGTAATCCCCTTAGAGGAGCTATCCTGGGAAACCTCCAACGCACATAGGTGTGACACACCGCCGTAATGTCTCCAGCTTAAGTCCCCTCCATGCAGAGGATGAAATTGACGGATTACCCGTGCAGTTTCATCCGCTTGTCAGTGAACAAGCTTAAAAAACCTGCAAAGAATTTTGACGTCTAAATTACATTTTGCAAAAGGAGAAACAAAAACAAAAGATTCCGATTTTTCTTTCAACATCACGGGGGGAAACTTGACAAGGGTTCAATCTCTTCTTGGAAAGCCACCCAAACAGCTTTAAGTGGATGGTGTAACTTAATCTGAGCAGAACAAGTGTCTGGAACAGATGCAGGGGAAGCCTTGTGGAATTAATTGTGTAGTTGTTCAGCAGCGCAGCAACACGGCTCACATGCCAGGATGAGGCCTCAGCAGAGGGCTCGTTAGGTAAGTCACAGTGTGAGGCTAAACATTCTGGGTGAGCTGCCATACCGTGCCACTGTCCCAGCCAGCCGGGCCAAACGGTCCCCATGGCGACGGCTAATGCGTCCAGCAGGCCAGACGTACGAGCCAACTGCGCCCGGCGGGCCAGTTGGCAACGGAGGACAGGGCGAGCGCGGGATGCCAAGCGCATCAGTACGCCGAGGAATTTCCACAATGTTCCCACCGTCTGCAGAAATGCTTTGCGTCAGACTCCGGGGGATGATGATTCGTTCACAGATAATCAGTCAGCAGTATTTTGTAAAAAAAACAAAAAAACAGGCCGCTCCCGGGGGTATTTGACCTCCGTTTGTAACGGGGAAAACTGGGAGTTCAGAGCTGTTTTGCATAAAATCTCACACTCTGGGTTTTGTCAGTTTTCTCGTTGTTGTGCATCAGTGATGCAACCCAAGAGATTCAAAAACTTTGCAACTTCCTGTACCCGTACTTTGAGTATTTCTATTTTACCGCCAAAAATATGACCACACCATAATCTCACATTTCAGGTAAATGTTCGACTTTTTATTCCGTCTGATTCCCTATGAATATAAAATACTATAAAAGAGCCTGATCTTCAACACACGATGACGCTCATGAGTGAACGCTCTTGTGTTTATTATTATCGACTCACCGTCCCATCCTGTTACACAGTCTGGAACATTACGTGGTTTTTAATCCTATTGGTCAGATCAACAATGAATCCTGTTTTTAATGCCAAAGTTAGACATAGATCAACAGAAGCTTCTGAACCTGGATCAGTTCTATAAACCTTATATACAGGTCGTCTAGGTCAATGACCCCGATAAAGCACCAACCTCTAGTGGGAACCATCAATCCATCTGAAAATATCAACAATTTAATAAATACTTAACCGGCTTTCAACATACTTAACTGTATTTGATCATGTCTATAAACCCCTCTATTTCAGCCCTGCTCAGAACAGGCTGTTTCTGTGTCTGTAACTTTAAATATGTAAATGAGCTGTGTCTGACCACGCCCCCTCTCTGGAAGGGCTTGGGTGTACTCGGTGCTTTCTCGCTCCATGTCCTATTGTTTACGGTGAGAAGGCAGACTCAGAGGGCAGAACAAACACCTAGCTGTGGGAGTGTCACCCACCTGGGGGAGGGGCTACTGCCCTTTGTGATGTCATGAAGGGAAAATCTCCAAACAGCCTGTTTGAGCACACATTTTCTGAAAAGTGGAGCAGGGAGAAGACGGAGAGGATGGACTTTTCTCATCATTGGGGGGTTTGTAGACGGACTAGAGACACGTTAGAGTTAGAGGAACATGGAGAAGAGTGTTTTATAGATGTTGATCGACCTCGGCATGTAGGAGGGTTTGCCTCTTCTGTCCACTATAAGCTACCAGTGTCTGTTTGTTAAGACAATTCTTTTTAACATATTGACCTGATGACGCTCTAAACGACCATTAAAATCCTTTTTATTTTTTTTATGTCAGTGTGCAGGTTTCCATTCTGGTTCCCAGTAGTCGTGTATCTACATGGGATGTGTGTGTGCTCACCTTGTACCAGACACTCCCATATTATGTAAAACTCTAAAGCGGGCCACCATAGCTGAAAGGAAATGAAGAGACACTTGAGAATTTGCACAGAAAGAATTTTGAGTTTCATTATTTATTAAAAAAACAAAATCTGAATTGCATAAACACACAAATGCAAGTGAAGGACAGAAAAAAAAGCCAATCACCCAACATATTCCCCAAAAATTAAGGGTACACTCCAGCACAATTGTTACCGTATTGTTCCCACTTTGTTTCTTCTCTGCAAGCGTTAACCTCGAGTGCAACTACAACCAAAGAGCAATCAGTGCAGCTCCTCCCCGATCGATCAAACATGAACGAGAAGCCACAGAGTTCTCATCTTTTCTCACAGAACCAAAACTGTTATTTTAAACCTCATTGAAGCGTTTTGGTTTGTTTTTAACTTGATTCAAACGCAGTTAGGCAAATAAAGCTCGATCTGTCTTCAGGATCAAATTGAACTTCAGCTACATTCATCACAACTCAGAGTTTTTATTCCTTATTCTAAACTTTGGCAGCATTTCTGTCAAAGATGATTTTTTCTGATCCGTGTAGAAACCCCCGTCAAACATTTACCACCATGTTTCAAAAAGTACAAAGTTTATCGTATGCATATCTTGAAAAAGGAAAAAACGAGTATCTGTGTGTAGTGGAAATCGTTTTCAGGTTTGATGTAGCATAGTTCAAGACAGCACCAGGCAAGCGTCATGAGGGCGGCTGTAGCCTAAAGGTTCAGAGTTTGTGACCAGATGATCACATGGTTACAATCCCTGTAGGAGAAGGTCGTAAAAAAAACAACAACACAGTGCGGGAAGAAAAATGAAAAGCACAATTCTGTCACACGATAAGGACGACGACTAAAAATGCCCTTGAGCAAGGCACTGAACCTCCGACTGCTCCAGCAGAACTGCTCAGTGGCTGACAGTACACGGCTGACACGGCAGGCAAGTCTCAGGTGTGTGTGTGTGTGTGTGTGTTTGTGTGTGTGTGTGTGTGTGTGTGTGAGAACTTTTCTCCCTCTGCACGCTGTGTGTTCAAACATGCCTTTGGGTTAAAATACAAGACAATGTGTGAAATCTCTGATGAGTCGGCATCACAATAACACTCATATTTTACTCCAGAGACGTAAATCTTTCCACATTTCTGACCGTGAGAACATTATTTTTTGGGGGGAGTTTAAACTGGTTTCATGTGTCTTAAGTGGGGGGAAAAAACACGTCTTCATTTTTTTTGACAGCAGTGAGAAAAGCACGTCTGGTGACTGACAGGTCAAACACAATCAAACTACACATCTATTATCAGAATCATCTTACAGTGTCCTTTAGAGCGGTGAAGGCTTTCAACTCTCGGTTTTTAGTTTGGGGGGGGGTGCAGTGGTTGTAAAAATTAAGATTTAAAGTCTTCGGAGTGGGAGATTTGAAAGAAATCATCTCCCGTTGCTCAACAGCTTCCGCCGAGGTGTCCCTGAGCAAGGCACCGGCTGTACAGCCTGAGCTGGAGAAGACTGCGGGAAGCTTCCCCGGTATGAATGTGAAGCAGGGCGCTGCGAAGAAAAACAAGAAGCAGACGAGCTTCCCTGTTGAAATAAAAAGATTCCCGCTGGCTTCTCGTCGTTTGGATTGAGCCTGAGACCGGCCGCTGATGGCAATTTGAAGATGAGCCCGCCCCCCCGAGTCGAGCGGGGAAAATGTAACTTCTTGGTTTAAAACGCAAATAAAATATATAAGAACAGCTGCTGTCGTAAGGGGAAACCCTCCCTTGGCGCCGGGGGAAAGAAAAGGCTGAACAAAAACAACTTGTGTCCCGTCATCATGAGTTCTTTAGGAAGGGGATGTGGGGGCGGGAGAGGCCCCTGCATCGCCCCTTTTGTTCCCTGGCTGTGAAGGGACCGCCGTGGTCGTGTTGTTGGCCGGAGGGCTATGTGGGTGAGAGTTACCAGGGCAGCGTCCTGCTAAATGTAGAACTGGTGGAGCGCCAGCCTGTCCATGAAGGGCTGCACCAAGTTGTCCGTGGCGAAGTAGAAGACGAGGCCGAAGAAGATGGAGATGGGCAGAGCGGGGAGCGCTTTCTTGAAGATGGCGAGGAGGAGCAGGGTCAGACACAGGCCCTGTGGAGGCAGACAGCACTTTGAGTGATTGTGTACCAAACAACACGAGCTCAGTGAGGGGTTGAAAAACACCACAGGTTATATAATCAAGTGGTCGACATAACGTTTGGTTTCATATCGTGCTGAGAGAAACAGAGACTAAGTTGCGGTGATTTCGAGCCCCGACACAAAAATAAGCAGCTTGTGGTCACTCACAATGAGGATGGCAACGAAGCAGGCGAGCGTGGTGTTCCAGTCGCCGCTGGCCGAGGCCTTCCCCACCAGCATGCTGTAGAAGATGAAGTCTCCGAGTCCCAGCTTCACGCCCCCTGAAAAACACAGAAGAACACCACACTCAGGGTGGAGATCCGCTTCAGCGCCGCACCCTCTCTCTCTCCCCCCCATAGGAATCATTCCTCGACTGTAATTACTGTACAAACAAGAGCTCAGACCCGTTATTTACCCGAGCTTTAGGTTAGGTGGAGAGCGCGGGCACCTAAATAGTACGGACATGAAACCTAGCAATTGCCGTGAATAATCGCTTCCTAATCTGCTCCGACTAAAAAACGGAGGGGAAATCACACTCAGGAAGAGGAACGCATGAAATCTTTCCCAAAAAGTTAAAAGTGTTGCTGAGGAGGAACTGAAAGATGATGATGATTACACAGTGAGGAGGAGGCAGTCGAGACAATCAGAGTGTCTGAATTACAGAGTGTTATATTAGGGCGCGGTGGGAAATCTAAAATCATCATGATGCAGTTTGTTATTTAATGGTGGAATAATAATCGGCTGGCGTTTCTCTCCAACACACAGATACAAGACAACAGAGAATAAAGAGACATGTGGACAAACAGAAAACAACAGTCTAAAGGTTGTTGATACTTCAATTTGTTACAGTTTGACTTTGAGATGTGATGATCCTTTAATATTTTGTTTTAGGGGTACCAGCCAGGTCTCTCTCCTGGCATTTAAGATAAGTTGGTTGTTTTTGTCGTTTTAAGTTTTAGTTGAGTTTTTTGTTTGGAATATTTGAATCAAAACGTCACACAAGGTTTATACACAAAAAGTGTACACCCTTACATTAAATGACAAAACCCCCACAAATAAAAACTCCACAACCAAGTGAATTAAAACGATCCATGGTATCAAAAAGAGCCATAGATTTTTAAAAAATCATCACCACAGCCCACTTACTCTTCAGGAGTTTTCCTGAAAGTTTCCTTCTGCGTTCACAGATGGCTTAACTCGACTTCATGCGGAAATTTTAGTGGTCAAGTTGGAGTGCAAAATGCAGCTCATCCTGAACATTTCCACGAGTTTTGTGCATGTGGGAAAACACCGCAACACACGAGAAGTAAACAAACATAACGATTGAAAAGCCGGAGGGGAGAAACTCCTGCAAGTTCAATTGTTGGCCTTTTTATTCAATAAGACAGCTGAAGAGAGAGAGGTCATTTCTGAGGAGTGAGCGGTTCAGTGGTTTTAAGAGACTGATGTTTGTCTGTTTCTGGTTAAACAAACAAAACGGCCCTCTCTCTCTCTTTCAGGATTATTTTTTGTTATGAAGTCAGAAAATCCAAATAACAAATTTTGCCTGTTAGTGAAAAATCAACTCTTTTAGTGGAGGTCCTTTAGGTTGGCCTTTCGCCTCAGAGGATTAAAACTCTTTGTACCTTATGGTCATTAAGACCTGATATGTAATGATTTCAGCCTAAGTTTAAAAATACAGGATAATTGAATAATGGATCCCATTATGATTAGAGACAGACCTCCAGAGACTCTGCAGTTTCCCTTTGATCAAAGGAATATTTAAACTCACTGCTTTGACTTATTTCTTATGAATCAAGGTTAAATGAAACTGCATCCATACAACACTTTGATGACACAAAATGGAGGCTTAAATGATAATAAAACCCTTCATTCAGAGAGAGAGGTAGGTGTCTTCTGCTCCAGGCTGTTAAATAAATCATCATGAAGCACTATGATAAATAATTAACCGTCCCTCCTTCGCTCTCTCTTGTTGCTGTTAAGAGAGACATGATGATGTTTTTAAGAGCTGCTGTCGTTGGAGGTGATCTAACTACTTCAGAGGTTGAATTAAATTTCCCAGAGTTAATTAAATCTGATGCCTCTTCATGCATCATTACTTTAAACCAGAGACTCATTAAAGCAGAGGCCATGCCGGACACTGAAGCTTCACTGACAACAAAAACTTCTATCACAGCTACCTTGTTTAAAGCGTGGCGCCCACAGAGATAAATGTGACACATATGTTAAAACATCCTGCAGCGATCACTCACTCTCCTCGTCGTCGTCATCAACAGGAGGACGAGCTGACGGCATCTGCTGGATCTCCCGCCTGGTGTCCTCGGTGGACTGGATCGGCCCCAGTTGGTGCTGCTGCTGGTTGACCCAGGAGGGGTTGAAGCCTCCGTCGTCCTGCGACAGAACGGAGGGAGCCGGGGACGTGACGCCTGTAGACGAGTGACACCAGTCAGACTAAACAATGAACATAACACACGCTTATTGGAAAAGTAAACATCCACCTCGCTCACCTTCGGGGGCCTCTTGCTGAGCTGTTGCTGCTTCTGTCGAGTTCCTCTTGGGCCACTCCGTGTCGGCCATGTTGACGAGCCACACCATCGTAGCTGGAGAGGAATTAAAACATGCAGATTTGTGTTACAAGCAGAATGTTTCATGAGCTTCCTGCAGGTGTGACATAGTGACATATTGCACGGCCCCATGGCGCCTGCTACATCACCTGTCAGAATAGTAACAGCACAAATATATGTTTTTTAGGTCTGAGGGACCCTGAATCTATCAAAGTTTAAAGAATGTAAATTTGTATTTCTGTATTCTGTCTTACAGGAGTAGATGAGCGCTGGAAAGATGGGTTCATTCCTCTCCTGAGCCGTCTCCACCAGGATCCTCAGCGGCCCTTTGGGACAGAGCACGGCTAACAGATCTGAGAGAAAGAAGAGGAAGAAGAAAGAGACCAGACGACAGATGTTAGACAGCAAACAGAAAGCAGCTCCCTGACACGACGTCTGTGATAACAACAGCTGGCTCTCATAGAGGAGAGAGTCAGACGAGACATTTGTTTACAATAAAAAAATATTTAGAGGACAGAAAAAATAAACACAGATCAGGGACGGGCAAAGTCAAGCAGGCCACATTCATTTAATCATCACTGCTAAACATGCTATGTTGAAGTGCTGGCTTCTCTGACAACAATGCAGCAGCCAGTATGTCCTCCTTCTAACTTTAGATTCTGCTCCTGAATGCTCTGGATTTGTTTGGACCAGAGAAGGTAGGCGCTTTTAAGACGACCCCCCCCACACGGCCGTTTTGGACGCCCCTCGGTTTGCCAGATATGAGAGCAGTTATCAGGTCAACAGGTGCTGCAGTGATGGAAGCGGGCAAGAGAAGTGGTTCAGATAGAAGTGATTGTACCCGACGGGGAGACAGCTATACGATGTTTAGAATTCAGACTGCAGTACCCATTTTAAACACTAGGTGTCAGAGTTACATACTGCTCCTTTAAAACATTTATAATCGGCCTTAACCCGACCTCTCTCGTCTTCCTGTTTCTCAGAGATCCGTATTTAAACAGACATTTACTGGAAGCGTTTGAGATATCAAGAAAAACATCCTTCCTTCTGCTTCTTTTGGCACAGTCAGAAAGAGGAAGTGACATCACAACAAATCATGAGAGACATTTGATTCTCAAGTAACACACTTTCCATCTTGTGTTTCAGCTTCAAAGAAGGTTAAACATTCTTTATTTTTAGCTTCCTTCTTTAACACTAAAAGGAACCAGATGTTTGAACAACACAACCTCTTCGGGGTTGCTTCCTTAATAGTCCACAGAGCAAAAAGAGAGAGAGAGAGGGGATTTACCGTAGACAGAGATGACGGCTAAAATGAGCCAGGCGGTCCACTCTGGCAGGTACTTGATGAAAACCAGAGCCATGAGTGCGCTGATCATGATGAGGTAGGCCTGCTGGAGCCGCAGAGGTCCTTTCCAGTGAATACACATCATGCCCACCACTCCGAAGTTCCAGATGATTACCGCCAGGGTGAAGTAGTCCATGGCCACATTGTAGGTCTTGAAAACCTCCCTGTTGGACGGAGCAGAAGCATCACAGACACACCTGGAAAGACTCCATCCATCTTGACATTTATGAGCGTGGGAAACTTGGAGACGGGTTTTTTAGAGGGGCTTACTTGAGGTAGATGTAGGAGAAGAAGAAGAGCAGCAGGAGGGAGGAGAGGAAGAGCCAGCCTTGGATCACCTGTGAAAGAGAAGATTTAAGAGTCATGGGATTTAAATGTACAGCACCGTCATCAGAAAACAGAACTTGCTGCAAGAGTTTGCTCGGTAGGGTGCGGTCAAAACAAAGGTAGCGACCCCGCCCTGGCAGAGGTTAAAGTATGGACGATATCAAAATCCATTATCCCTAATGTGCTCAGTCTGCTGACTCGGCTGTCCTATGATGTTTTCACACTTGCACAAAACTGCTGAACTGCTGAATTTTTAACCTTGACTTTACTTTGCCGGCCGGCTGGTAAAAGTTATGCATGAAGTCGGGTGAGCCATGCGAGAACACAGCAGGTCAAATTCACAGCGAGCAGACGAGGAGGATGAAATTTGTATCACACGACCAGCAGCTTTATACTCTTTCCTGCTCACCAGTTTGCTCCTTAACACTCATTTGTCAATGCTGTGAATACACTGAATTGCATGTAGCACTGATTTAAAAAAAAAAACGGTCATTGTAGCACCATCTTTGATATCCCCCCTCCCGTCGATCAGGAAAAACTCCACGCTGTGAGGGACTATTACGTTCCCTGAAGATGTTTAAGGGATGAGGGAGGAACAAACATGTGAATAAGCAACTCAGAAACATTTGGGGCAAGCTGTCTGAAAAGTTTCAATACTTTTTAGGAGTGAATGTGTGAAAAACCAGAAGTGCCAAAAACTGCAGTTCCTCGAGCGGCCACTAGAGGGTCACTCAAAAAGAGAGTCATTCCCCATTGACCCCTATGTTTAAAAATTACAACATTAACCCATTTAGATCAGGACGCATAGGGATTAAGCTTTCACATATTTTTAAGTTTCACGTCTCGTTCGGTCACAGAGAATCTGAATTAAAGATTTTAGTAAACGTTGAAATCCTTCAGATTCTGCGAGACTTCGTTTTTACAGAGTGTGTTTGTTTTAGGCGTCCTTCTGTCTAAATGAGTGTGAGAACAGACGTGTTTACAGCCTGAATCAAAAATGGTTTTGGTCTCTTTTTTCCAAGAGTTGTTTATAACTCATGCTTTTTAAATTATATATTATAACACTTTAATTTATGCATAAACTTTGTGGGAGCTGTTAGCTGAGTCCGTCACACTTTTCAGCCCCTTTTTAGAAATCTTTGAAGCAAATATTGGAAACAAACATTTGCCTTTATTGTCCTTGCAGACCATACAAAGATCCACTGCAGCCCCCCCCCCCCCCGATCTCTCTCCTCAAACACATCTGTGACTCTCCCGACCTGCCATGACTCAAATCCCTGATCAAAACACACCTTTCCAGAGCTGCTTTCAACAGCTCATCTTAATGTCTCTGTTTCCTTTCACTTGTTCTGTCTGAATGTAACTCTTATTTTTAAGAGGTCTGTCCTACGGTGTTTTTGTCATATGGCTACATGGAGGAAGGAAGGGAGTGTTGTTAAAGGCAAAGTGGCTCCTCTTTTTGTATCTCTTTATTCTTTACTTTATTTTCTATTGTCTTGGAAAAATGGAAAGTTCAACAGTTGGAGTCACTTTGAGTTTTAGGATCGATGGACCTGAAGATGACGCGACCAGTGTGTTGTCAGAGGTGTGGTAGCAGTGAGAAAATGCTTATTTTTTGCGCCCTGTGAGTGGTTATTATGGCGGTGTGAGAATGACACATTGCCATTATGGTTAGCCGTGAGTTCTAGTGAGGTTGTAAGAACGACTAGACAGGTTTTAACGTCTCTGCTCGCCTTCTTAGCTTGTCTGCTTGGCTCGTTAAACAGCTAATTCTGAGACAATGAATTAGCCTCAGCGGCTAATGTCTAAATTTGATTATGTTTAACTTGCTTAACCTTCGCCTTTCCAGCTGATCACTCCCAGCCTAAAGAAATGTCAATTTTTTGGCTGCAAAAAACCAAGACAACAACAAGCGGCGTGCAGAAACTTGAGGCTTTACAACAGGAGTGCACAAACAGGGAAACATTACATTCTTTGATTTTTAACACACTTGAACGACTTTGGGGTCTCAATAATTTGATATTTAAAGCCTTTACATGTATCAGCATTTAACCTACACTCAGGTCAGAGTACGTTTACAGATCATTTCCCTGGAAGCCATTCGATTGTGTCAGCACGCAGACAGAAGAACAGGAGTTGGCAAACATTAATGGAATGAAGCCGATTAAATAGACGGTACACCTCTTTGTACGGCAAGTTGAAACATCCCTGTGAAAACTATTAGTACACAGAGTCCACTTCAACTCCAAGTATGACACAGCGTGTTCTGAACGCAACGCAGGGTTTGAAGAGCAATCAAGTACCAATTCAGTGCAACATGGTTTTTGGGGTTTACCTTGTAGCAGCGGTACTTGTACAACAGCACCAGCACCAAGGTCATGACGATGATCACAGTGATCATGATGGTGGCATTCAGGATGGAGTTGACGGCTCTCTGTCCTACTGTGTCCGTGTCCTCAGGGAACGGCGTGTAGATCCTGAAGGGGGGGGGGGGGATATCAAAGACGCACATCAATGAAAGAGCAAAGTCTGTTATGTACTGTAATAAAAATGTAGCTTTAAATCAACCTCACTCACGACAACCAAGAGATTAGTTTCATTCTTCTTTGTGAGCAGTATGTAACTCTGACACCTAGTGGTTAAAATGGGTACTGCACTCTGAATTCTAAACATTGTACAGAGCTGTCTCTAAGATACCTTTATCATTTCACTCACTACACATCTCACTGATTGGACCTTTAAGATCTAAAATGTTATGTTGATAATGTGTCCTTACCCAGATCCAGACTTTGTCTAAATGATCTTATCTAATTACAGAACTGTCTTGGTTTTTAAACCGTGTAGGAGTGTTGCACATTGCACTAACCCCCCCTAGTGGCCAAGCAGCTGTGTTACATTTAATTCAAACACCAGACAAAAAGTGAGAGTTGGATTTGAATCTGTGGCTGCAACAAACTTTTATATTTAATCATAGTTTTAATACTCACAATCTTTGCCCGTCGTTCTGAGTGTAGAAGCTGACCGATTTAATGGTTGCCACGACAACCACCATGCAGAGGGTCACAGGAACAAACAGCATGATGACGTGCTTGGCCCCGTATTTAAGAGTCAGCTCTTCGTCTTCGTCCTCCTCGGCCTCTACCACACGAGGGGGCCGAGCAGCGGCAGGGGGCTGTCCGTTCTGCTCCGGTCCACTTCCATTACTTCCCCCTCCCCCTCCTCCTCCATCACCTCCTCTGGACCGCGCCCTGACTCCCCCAGGCTCCTGTGGCTGCTGGGTGGGTTCAGGGGACACATTGGTCTCCTGCAGGTCAGGGAGGAGAATCAGAATGGTCGACTAAACGCCATCACACTCGACAGTCAACACAAGGATTATTGGTCAGTTCTCCTGAATATTTCCTGCTGCATCCTCATGTCAGTAACAAGGGGGGTGTGAAGTCCCCCTTGTGGACTTCACACCTGAAATCCACAAGGGGGCAGGACAACTTCCAGGTCCATTTGGAGTTAAAAATTCAGCTGTTTGTGTTGCACACATGTGCAGCTCGCCTCGGAAACTTCAGGAAGGTTTCAGGCGTTTCAAAACAAAACTGAGCTTTAACAGCTGTGGTTCCCTACAGTCTTATAGAATATCAGTTTGAAAAGAGGATAGTCCCCCAAGCGGCTGGCCCAGGTTCAAATCCGACCTGTGGCTCCTTTCCCGCATGTCATTCCCCACTCTCTCTTTCCCTGATTTCCGACAATATCCTCTGTCCTGTCTCTCCATTAAAGGCACAAAAAATGTCCAAAAATAAATCTTAAGAAAAGGGGATAAGTGCACATCTTCATTTTCAAGTGTTGTCTCTAAATTGTTTATTTGGTCAATCCAACAGTCTTAAATACAAATAATTTTTATTTAATGTCAATAGTGACACAAAAAAAGACGAAAATCCTGAAAAATTAGAAACAGGAACTAACTAAATTGTGAAGAAATATTACGAGTAGGAAAAGTTTCCTTCTGATTGTATTTAAGAATTATGAAACATTTTCTGCAGCCGTAGTTCCCAGACAAAGACAAGAGCCAATTTCACAAACTCTGCAACTCTCAAAACAAAAAAACGCTGAACGAGGACTCGTGTGAGCATGCAACAGACGTGTAATGAGTATTAAGCAAGCTGTAACTGTTTGCGTAAGGTGATGGTGCCACAAACTGCAGCCTGCAAGTAAAGGGGACTCATGTTTGTGATACTGACGGACTCAAAGCAGAGACCTTGTAGGTCACCGTTTGCCTCTTATTTAAATTTGTTTGTCTGTAAATTCTACTTTCAGAGGCCATGTGAGATACCAGAGGAGTTCCTAGACATGCACATATATCTATAAATCAAATGAAAACGCCTCTATTTCTATAATTTTCTTTGTTTTAAATGCAAAACAAACAATGCAGACTACCATCAGACACTCCCTGTTTGCATTTCAGGGATAGATCAGCACATTCGCGCTCGTTACACCAACTCCTCCCTAACAGTGTTGGTTTTCTTTCCCTCTCACCCCGAGGAGATCTCCCATCAGAACAAAATAATCCTGGAAATCAAGGAGACTGTCTGAAGTAACGACTGTCAGGCGAGTCGAGACATGTGGCAGCAGCACAGAGATGAAGCAACCACCGGGTCTCACCAGCAGGTACACAGAAATGAAAACAGGACGAGCCTCCAGAGACTGAACAGTGAAAGCTGCCACTGCTTTTTTAACAGCCTGCTGTACAGAACGACCTCCCCGTGAGGTACGACGTATTGTTTCTCAGTGCTGGGAATAAGGTCAGGTTGTTCCCAAGGGCACGAGGGATACTGAAGACTTTGATGAATTCAAGTTCAACACATTTCTGGTAGTAGTTCTGTTAGGTTAGGGTCGGGTTGTCACTCACAATACCAGTCATAGGCATCCAAAATGTGCTCTTTTTTTAAATTACCAACAACTGCAGACAAGCTCCTGCAAGCTGTCTAAATTGCATAAATACGCCAGCAGCTTGTGGTAAAAATATGACGATCTGTCGTATTTTAAAATGTTGGTAATTTGCGATACTATCAAACATAAAAAAATTAGAGATTGGGGGCACAGGTTTGGCTATGTGGTTAGAGCGTATGGCTCATGAACAGAGGCTGTAGTCGTCTTGCAGCAGATGTGATGCATCGTCCTCAAACACCTTCAAACTATTTCTTTTTAAAAGATTGAAAGAGACCCGCTCCCCTAGACAAAAATCCTCCAGCAGGGGCAGCAAACCATAAACTCCCCTTTTTCAGTTACCAGTCGTACTTTGGGGACAGACATCAAGAATATGTTTTGTGACTGTGACAGAGTGAAGACTGCAGCTTCTAATATTTTATTAAAGGTAATTTATTCTGCTGAACACACTTCCCCACGTTCCTCTAACTCTAACATGTGTCTCTAGTCTGTCTACAAACCCCCCAATGATGAGAAAAGGCCATCCTCTCTGTCTTCTGCCTGCTCCACTTTTCAGAAAATGTGTGCTCAAACAGGCTGTTTAGAGATTTTCCCTTCATGACATCACAAAGGGCAGTAGCCCCTCCCCCAGGTGGGTGACACTCCCACAGCTAGGTGTTTGTTCTGCCCTCTGAGTCTGCCTTCTCACCGTAAACAATAGGACATGGAGCGAGAAAGCCAGAGTACACCCAAGCCCTTCCAGAGAGGGGGCGTGGTCAGATACATCTCATTTACATATTTAAAGGTACAGACACAGAAACAGCTTGTTCTGGGCAGGGCTGAAATAGAGGGGTTTAAGTATTGCCTTAAAATAATAAAAATAAAATAAGAATGATAAGTATGTGCCAATAATTTTCCTGTCTTTCTTCAGCTGTACAATCCAATTCAGGCATAAATAGCCCCAATCAACAGATTGTATTGTTTTAAAAGCCTGGTTTTTAAAGTAACGAACATCTTTACTGTAGGGATGGACTGAATGTGTCCTGTAAACACACCATGCTCTGGCTCAGCTGTGTGACTCGACTGATAATCCCACTGACATCATGCCAACCTACCTAAACTGCTGTTTAAGACAGACGTGATCAGTGTGGTGTAAACAAACCTTTTCTCTGGGCTAAAGTTTGTTATGTGGACTCTGACAGCAGAGAGGGACTTTGACTTCATCACTACACCACACCCTTATTTACGGAGTCAAACGCAGACCGCACTGTGCTGTTTACACTCCTGATGTTTCCACCTTCCTGATTCACACTCCGTCCTACAGCTCATGACATCAATAAATGTCTTTGTATTGAAGTAAAGGCCAAGAGAAACCGGAGTTATCAAACCGACAGAGAGACAGACTTCATTACTGATTAAATAAGCTCACATCCTGAAACTTCTGTCTAATAATTACCTGAAACACTCTCACAGACAGAGATACAGAAACAGCAGTTAACACTTTCTGTAATACTCACCATGCTGTTTTCAATATCCTCCGCATTGTTCGCCATGGTTGGCTCCGCAGACACTTGTCCTCACATGCACACCAAATTCTTTTGTCCTGTGGAAAGAGAACAACAGGCGATATATGACGGGGGTTTTACAGCGCCACATTGGGATGACACATACAAATAGAAATGTTAAATCATATCAAGTGTGTTTGTGTCAGGGATGAAAATCATTCTGTTTTCTGAAACTCACTTGAGCGCGGTTAAAAAACCCCCAAAAAGAAACAACAACATATTTAACAGGATCCCCCTCAAAGCTGTGTTAACGTTTTAATAAATCATAAACAGAGAAGACGACAACCTGCAGTCAGCCGTCACCTCTAAGGATATATGAGCATATTTTTATTTGTGATTTAGCTCAGTAGAAATTTTACATGTTGCTCCTTTAACTTAATAAAGGGTTCTTGTTGGTGGGAATTTATGAAAAACCTTTCTGCCATGGAGGTGGGTGACCTGAATTATAACTCTACACTCTGTTTTTATCAGGCAGCATGAGCTGATATTATTCACGGCTTACATTTCAACACTTCTGAGAATGATGACTTTCAAAGTGCTGCTAAAGCGAATATTATTTTACAGATATCAGAAGGACTATACGGTCCACCTTTAGCTGTATCGAGCTGAAACCCCCGCTCCTCCATACTTTGAATAAAATTCTGTCTGAGTGTGTTTCCTATTTGAGCAGCAGAGGGGAGATGGTGTCACAAAGCAGGAAAAAAATACACAATAACAATGAGAGCCATTCATCACTGTTGAGGACTAATATCAGCTTCGGCTGCGTTATTTCTGGACAAAACAAAGACCGTGGAAATCCCAGCTTTCACTTATCACCAGGATGAGATCACTGCACGCCCAGAGCGGGCAGGAGGAATGATTACAGCAGCCATTAACGCTTTCAAGGCACATTAGAGCAGTGTCATGAGGCCAGCGCGATATGAGGATTACGATATGAATTACGATAAATTAACAAAAACAAAGAATGCATCTTAGCTTCAACTCACAGCTTCTGTCTGTCTGCTGTTCTTCTTGTTTTAGAGAAAACCTTTGTTAACATAGCTCTTCTAAATCCAAAATAAATCCCCAAAAAGTGTTTTTCTCCATTAAATTGTTACAGATTAATCTGAGCAGCTTATAGTTTGCTTTAGCTTCTTCTGACTGCATCAAAACGGGACGAAAGGAGGAACTTTATATCGAACACACCCAATGTTGAGTAATTTGATGAATGATAAGATTGTGAAAGTTATTCACAATAAGGCGCGTAGCTGACCTGATTGACTGGCGGGCGCGGTGTAACGGTTTGTCAGGAGGTTTAAAACCCGCCTCAGCTCCAGCTCTCAGCCTGTCGTTAGGTTGACTGAAAGTTAGACTGAGACAGCATTTCCAGCATGGAGACCCCCCTCCCCCCCCCTCTCTAGACTCGATGCTCACTCAGGTCACCATGTGGTGGACTCTGAAGCTTCAGTGTTTATCCAGCTCTGCATGGGTCTGTAAACCTTTCTGTGTTCTAACCTCTCTCCATTTTTCAAAAGCATCTCCAATATTGATCCTAGTTTGAGCACGTTTCTGCTCGTGGAGCTTATTAGAAACATGCAGAGGCTTTTTAGATCGGGTACAATCACTTCTATCTGAACCACTTCTCTTGACCGCTTCCATCACTGCAACACCTGTTGACCTGATAACTGCTCTCATATCTGACAAACTGAGGGGCGTCCAAAACGGCCGTGTGGGGGCGTGTCTTAAAAGCGCCTACCTTCTCTGGTCCAAACAAATCCAGAGCATTCAGGAGCAGAATCTAAAGTTAGAAGGAGGACATACTGGCTGCTGCATTGTTGTCAGAGAAGCCAGCACTTCAACATAGCATGTTTCCTTAATGTCTGATCAGATAGTAAGATACCTTTATCATCTCACTCTCTACACATCTCACTGATTGGACTGTCAAGGTTTTGATACTATGTTCATTAAAATACTGATTAAAAACAAACTGTATCCAAACATCGAACATTTCTACCTCCTGTGTGTTTAAAGTGTTTAAAGTGTTTCAGTAAAGGTAATCCGTTATGATTAAAGTGTAAATGTGTTTCTGAATTAACAGCTTTAATTCATATAAAACTCTTATTTATTGTGATGATGAGGAATAAATAACACATACAGCTGATTTCATTTTGAATTTAGTTTCTGTGTTCTGTAACATTAATAGGTTCTGTGTTCTGTAACATTAATAGTTTCTGTTCTGTAACATTAATAGTTTCTGTTCTGTAACATTAATAGTTTCTATGTTCTGTAACATTAATAGTTTCTATGTTCTGTAACATTAATAGTTTCTGTGTTCTGTAACATTAATAGTTTCTGTGTTCTGTAACATTAATAGTTTCTATGTTCTGTAACATTAATAGTTTCTGTGTTCTGTAACATTAATAGTTTCTGTGTTCTGTAACATTAATAGTTTCTGTGTTCTGTAACATTAATAGTTTCTCTGTTCTGTAACATTAATAGGTTCTGTGTTCTGTAACATTAATAGTTTCTGTGTTCTGTAACATTAATAGTTTCTGTTCTGTAACATTAATAGTTTCTGTGTTCTGTAACATTAATAGTTTCTGTTCTGTAACATTAATAGTTTCTGTTCTGTAACATTAATAGGTTCTGTGTTCTGTAACATTAATAGTTTCTGTGTTCTGTAACATTAATAGTTTCTGTTCTGTAACATTAATAGTTTCTGTGTTCTGTAACATTAATAGTTTCTGTTCTGTAACATTAATAGTTTCTCTGTTCTGTAACATTAATAGTTTCTGTTCTGTAACATTAATAGTTTCTGTGTTCTGTAACATTAATAGTTTCTGTTCTGTAACATTAATAGTTTCTGTTCTGTAACATTAATAGTTTCTCTGTTCTGTAACATTAATAGTTTCTGTTCTGTAACATTAATAGTTTCTGTGTTCTGTAACATTAATAGTTTCTCTGTTCTGTAACATTAATAGTTTCTGTGTTCTGTAACATTAATAGTTTCTGTGTTCTGTAACATTAATAGTTTCTGTGTTCTGTAACATTAATAGTTTCTGTGTTCTGTAACATTAATAGTTTCTGTGTTCTGTAACATTAATAGGTTCTGTGTTCTGTAACATTAATAGTTTCTGTTCTGTAACATTAATAGTTTCTGTGTTCTGTAACATTAATAGTTTCTGTTCTGTAACATTAATAGTTTCTGTGTTCTGTAACATTAATAGTTTCTGTGTTCTATAACATTAATAGTTTCTGTTCTGTAACATTAATTGTTCTGTAACATTAATAGGTTCTGTGTTCTGTAACATTAATAGTTTCTGTGTTCTGTAACATTAATAGTTTCTGTGTTCTGTAACATTAATAGTTTCTCTGTTCTGTAACATTAATAGTTTCTGTGTTCTGTAACATTAATAGTTTCTGTTCTGTAACATTAATAGTTTCTGTGTTCTGTAACATTAATAGTTTCTGTGTTCTGTAACATTAATAGTTTCTGTTCTGTAACATTAATAGTTTCTGTGTTCTGTAACATTAATAGTTTCTGTGTTCTGTAACATTAATAGTTTCTGTTCTGTAACATTAATAGTTTCTGTTCTGTAACATTAATAGTTTCTGTGTTCTGTAACATTAATAGTTTCTGTGTTCTGTAACATTAATAGTTTCTGTGTTCTGTAACATTAATAGTTTCTGTGTTCTGTAACATTAATAGTTTCTGTTCTGTAACATTAATAGTTTCTGTTCTGTAACATTAATAGTTTCTGTGTTCTGTAACATTAATAGTTTCTGTTCTGTAACATTAATAGTTTCTGTTCTGTAACATTAATAGTTTCTGTGTTCTGTAACATTAATAGTTTCTGTTCTGTAACATTAATAGTTTCTGTTCTGTAACATTAATAGTTTCTGTGTTCTGTAACATTAATAGTTTCTGTGTTCTGTAACATTAATAGTTTCTGTGTTCTGTAACATTAATAGTTTCTGTTCTGTAACATTAATAGGTTCTGTGTTCTGTAACATTAATAGTTTCTGTGTTCTGTAACATTAATAGTTTCTGTTCTGTAACATTAATAGTTTCTGTGTTCTGTAACATTAATAGTTTCTGTTCTGTAACATTAATAGTTTCTGTGTTCTGTAACATTAATAGTTTCTGTTCTGTAACATTAATAGTTTCTCTGTTCTGTAACATTAATAGGTTCTGTGTTCTGTAACATTAATAGTTTCTGTTCTGTAACATTAATAGTTTCTGTGTTCTGTAACATTAATAGTTTCTGTTCTGTAACATTAATAGTTTCTGTGTTCTGTAACATTAATAGTTTCTCTGTTCTGTAACATTAATAGGTTCTGTGTTCTGTAACATTAATAGTTTCTCTGTTCTGTAACATTAATAGGTTCTGTGTTCTGTAACATTAATAGTTTCTGTTCTGTAACATTAATAGTTTCTGTTCTGTAACATTAATAGTTTCTGTGTTCTGTAACATTAATAGTTGCTGTTCTGTAACATTAATAGTTTCTGTTCTGTAACATTAATAGTTTCTGTGTTCTGTAACATTAATAGTTTCTGTTCTGTAACATTAATAGTTTCTGTGTTCTGTAACATTAATAGTTTCTGTGTTCTGTAACATTAATAGTTTCTGTTCTGTAACATTAATAGTTTCTGTTCTGTAACATTAATAGTTTCTGTGTTCTGTAACATTAATAGTTTCTGTTCTGTAACATTAATAGTTTCTGTTCTGTAACATTAATAGTTTCTGTGTTCTGTAACATTAATAGTTTCTGTTCTGTAACATTAATAGTTTCTGTTCTGTAACATTAATAGTTTCTGTGTTCTGTAACATTAATAGTTTCTGTGTTCTGTAACATTAATAGTTTCTGTGTTCTGTAACATTAATAGTTTCTGTTCTGTAACATTAATAGGTTCTGTGTTCTGTAACATTAATAGTTTCTGTGTTCTGTAACATTAATAGTTTCTGTTCTGTAACATTAATAGTTTCTGTGTTCTGTAACATTAATAGTTTCTGTTCTGTAACATTAATAGTTTCTGTGTTCTGTAACATTAATAGTTTCTGTTCTGTAACATTAATAGTTTCTCTGTTCTGTAACATTAATAGGTTCTGTGTTCTGTAACATTAATAGTTTCTGTTCTGTAACATTAATAGTTTCTGTGTTCTGTAACATTAATAGTTTCTGTTCTGTAACATTAATAGTTTCTGTGTTCTGTAACATTAATAGTTTCTCTGTTCTGTAACATTAATAGGTTCTGTGTTCTGTAACATTAATAGTTTCTCTGTTCTGTAACATTAATAGGTTCTGTGTTCTGTAACATTAATAGTTTCTGTTCTGTAACATTAATAGTTTCTGTTCTGTAACATTAATAGTTTCTGTGTTCTGTAACATTAATAGTTTCTGTTCTGTAACATTAATAGTTTCTGTTCTGTAACATTAATAGTTTCTGTGTTCTGTAACATTAATAGTTTCTGTGTTCTGTAACATTAATAGTTTCTGTGTTCTGTAACATTAATAGTTTCTGTGTTCTGTAACATTAATAGGTTCTGTGTTCTGTAACATTAATAGTTTCTGTGTTCTGTAACATTAATAGTTTCTCTGTTCTGTAACATTAATAGTTTCTGTGTTCTGTAACATTAATAGTTTCTCTGTTCTGTAACATTAATAGTTTCTGTGTTCTGTAACATTAATAGTTTCTGTGTTCTGTAACATTAATAGTTTCTGTTCTGTAACATTAATAGTTTCTGTGTTCTGTAACATTAATAGTTTCTGTGTTCTGTAACATTAATAGTTTCTGTTCTGTAACATTAATAGTTTCTGTTCTGTAACATTAATAGTTTCTGTGTTCTGTAACATTAATAGTTTCTGTTCTGTAACATTAATAGTTTCTGTGTTCTGTAACATTAATAGTTTCTGTGTTCTGTAACATTAATAGTTTCTGTGTTCTGTAACATTAATAGTTTCTGTTCTGTAACATTAATAGTTTCTGTGTTCTGTAACATTAATAGTTTCTGTTCTGTAACATTAATAGTTTCTGTTCTGTAACATTAATAGTTTCTGTGTTCTGTAACATTAATAGTTTCTGTTCTGTAACATTAATAGTTTCTCTGTTCTGTAACATTAATAGTTTCTGTGTTCTGTAACATTAATAGTTTCTGTGTTCTGTAACATTAATAGTTTCTGTGTTCTGTAACATTAATAGTTTCTGTGTTCTGTAACATTAATAGTTTCTGTTCTGTAACATTAATAGTTTCTGTGTTCTGTAACATTAATAGTTTCTGTGTTCTGTAACATTAATAGTTTCTGTGTTCTGTAACATTAATAGTTTCTGTTCTGTAACATTAATAGTTTCTGTTCTGTAACATTAATAGTTTCTGTTCTGTAACATTAATAGTTTCTGTGTTCTGTAACATTAATAGGTTCTGTTCTGTAACATTAATAGTTTCTGTGTTCTGTAACATTAATAGGTTCTGTTCTGTAACATTAATAGGTTCTGTGTTCTGTAACATTAATAGTTTCTGTGTTCTGTAACATTAATAGTTTCTGTGTTCTGTAACATTAATAGTTTCTGTGTTCTGTAACATTAATAGTTTCTATGTTCTGTAACATTAATAGGTTCTGTTCTGTAACATTAATAGTTTCTGTGTTCTGTAACATTAATAGGTTCTGTGTTCTGTAACATTAATAGGTTCTGTGTTCTGTAACATTAATAGTTTCTGTTCTGTAACATTAATAGTTTCTGTTCTGTAACATTAATAGTTTCTGTTCTGTAACATTAATAGTTTCTGTTCTGTAACATTAATAGTTTCTGTTCTGTAACATTAATAGTTTCTGTTCTGTAACATTAATAGTTTCTATGTTCTGTAACATTAATAGTTTCTGTGTTCTGTAACATTAATAGTTTCTGTTCTGTAACATTAATAGTTTCTGTTCTGTAACATTAATAGTTTCTGTTCTGTAACATTAATAGTTTCTGTTCTGTAACATTAATAGTTTCTGTTCTGTAACATTAATAGTTTCTGTTCTGTAACATTAATAGTTTCTATGTTCTGTAACATTAATAGTTTCTGTGTTCTGTAACATTAATAGTTTCTGTTCTGTAACATTAATAGTTTCTGTTCTGTAACATTAATAGTTTCTGTTCTGTAACATTAATAGTTTCTGTGTTCTGTAACATTAATAGTTTCTGTGTTCTGTAACATTAATAGGTTCTGTGTTCTGTAACATTAATAGTTTCTGTGTTCTGTAACATTAATAGTTTCTGTGTTCTGTAACATTAATAGTTTCTGTGTTCTGTAACATTAATAGTTTCTATGTTCTGTAACATTAATAGTTTCTGTTCTGTAACATTAATAGTTTCTGTTCTGTAACATTAATAGTTTCTATGTTCTGTAACATTAATAGTTTCTGTGTTCTGTAACATTAATAGTTTCTGTTCTGTAACATTAATAGTTTCTGTGTTCTGTAACATTAATAGTTTCTGTGTTCTGTAACATTAATAGTTTCTGTTCTGTAACATTAATAGTTTCTGTTCTGTAACATTAATAGTTTCTGTTCTGTAACATTAATAGTTTCTGTTCTGTAACATTAATAGTTTCTGTTCTGTAACATTAATAGTTTCTGTTCTGTAACATTAATAGTTTCTATGTTCTGTAACATTAATAGTTTCTGTGTTCTGTAACATTAATAGTTTCTGTTCTGTAACATTAATAGTTTCTGTTCTGTAACATTAATAGTTTCTGTTCTGTAACATTAATAGTTTCTGTGTTCTGTAACATTAATAGTTTCTGTGTTCTGTAACATTAATAGGTTCTGTGTTCTGTAACATTAATAGTTTCTGTGTTCTGTAACATTAATAGTTTCTGTGTTCTGTAACATTAATAGTTTCTGTGTTCTGTAACATTAATAGTTTCTATGTTCTGTAACATTAATAGTTTCTGTTCTGTAACATTAATAGTTTCTGTTCTGTAACATTAATAGTTTCTATGTTCTGTAACATTAATAGTTTCTGTGTTCTGTAACATTAATAGTTTCTGTTCTGTAACATTAATAGTTTCTGTGTTCTGTAACATTAATAGTTTCTGTGTTCTGTAACATTAATAGTTTCTGTGTTCTGTAACATTAATAGGTTCTGTGTTCTGTAACATTAATAGTTTCTGTGTTCTGTAACATTAATAGTTTCTCTGTTCTGTAACATTAATAGTTTCTGTGTTCTGTAACATTAATAGTTTCTCTGTTCTGTAACATTAATAGTTTCTGTGTTCTGTAACATTAATAGTTTCTGTGTTCTGTAACATTAATAGTTTCTGTTCTGTAACATTAATAGTTTCTGTGTTCTGTAACATTAATAGTTTCTGTGTTCTGTAACATTAATAGTTTCTGTGTTCTGTAACATTAATAGTTTCTGTTCTGTAACATTAATAGTTTCTGTTCTGTAACATTAATAGTTTCTGTGTTCTGTAACATTAATAGTTTCTGTTCTGTAACATTAATAGTTTCTGTGTTCTGTAACATTAATAGTTTCTGTGTTCTGTAACATTAATAGTTTCTGTGTTCTGTAACATTAATAGTTTCTGTTCTGTAACATTAATAGTTTCTGTGTTCTGTAACATTAATAGTTTCTGTTCTGTAACATTAATAGTTTCTGTTCTGTAACATTAATAGTTTCTGTGTTCTGTAACATTAATAGTTTCTGTTCTGTAACATTAATAGTTTCTCTGTTCTGTAACATTAATAGTTTCTGTGTTCTGTAACATTAATAGTTTCTGTGTTCTGTAACATTAATAGTTTCTGTGTTCTGTAACATTAATAGTTTCTGTGTTCTGTAACATTAATAGTTTCTGTTCTGTAACATTAATAGTTTCTGTGTTCTGTAACATTAATAGTTTCTGTGTTCTGTAACATTAATAGTTTCTGTGTTCTGTAACATTAATAGTTTCTGTTCTGTAACATTAATAGTTTCTGTTCTGTAACATTAATAGTTTCTGTGTTCTGTAACATTAATAGTTTCTGTGTTCTGTAACATTAATAGGTTCTGTTCTGTAACATTAATAGTTTCTGTGTTCTGTAACATTAATAGGTTCTGTTCTGTAACATTAATAGGTTCTGTGTTCTGTAACATTAATAGTTTCTGTGTTCTGTAACATTAATAGTTTCTGTGTTCTGTAACATTAATAGTTTCTGTGTTCTGTAACATTAATAGTTTCTATGTTCTGTAACATTAATAGGTTCTGTTCTGTAACATTAATAGTTTCTGTGTTCTGTAACATTAATAGGTTCTGTGTTCTGTAACATTAATAGGTTCTGTGTTCTGTAACATTAATAGTTTCTGTTCTGTAACATTAATAGTTTCTGTTCTGTAACATTAATAGTTTCTGTTCTGTAACATTAATAGTTTCTGTTCTGTAACATTAATAGTTTCTGTTCTGTAACATTAATAGTTTCTGTTCTGTAACATTAATAGTTTCTATGTTCTGTAACATTAATAGTTTCTGTGTTCTGTAACATTAATAGTTTCTGTTCTGTAACATTAATAGTTTCTGTTCTGTAACATTAATAGTTTCTGTTCTGTAACATTAATAGTTTCTGTTCTGTAACATTAATAGTTTCTGTTCTGTAACATTAATAGTTTCTATGTTCTGTAACATTAATAGTTTCTGTGTTCTGTAACATTAATAGTTTCTGTTCTGTAACATTAATAGTTTCTGTTCTGTAACATTAATAGTTTCTGTTCTGTAACATTAATAGTTTCTGTGTTCTGTAACATTAATAGTTTCTGTTCTGTAACATTAATAGTTTCTGTTCTGTAACATTAATAGTTTCTGTGTTCTGTAACATTAATAGTTTCTGTGTTCTGTAACATTAATAGGTTCTGTGTTCTGTAACATTAATAGTTTCTGTTCTGTAACATTAATAGTTTCTGTGTTCTGTAACATTAATAGTTTCTGTGTTCTGTAACATTAATAGTTTCTATGTTCTGTAACATTAATAGGTTCTGTGTTCTGTAACATTAATAGTTTCTGTTCTGTAACATTAATAGTTTCTGTTCTGTAACATTAATAGTTTCTGTGTTCTGTAACATTAATAGTTTCTGTGTTCTGTAACATTAATAGTTTCTGTGTTCTGTAACATTAATAGTTTCTGTGTTCTGTAACATTAATAGTTTCTGTGTTCTGTAACATTAATAGTTTCTATGTTCTGTAACATTAATAGTTTCTGTTCTGTAACATTAATAGTTTCTGTTCTGTAACATTAATAGTTTCTATGTTCTGTAACATTAATAGTTTCTGTGTTCTGTAACATTAATAGTTTCTGTTCTGTAACATTAATAGTTTCTGTGTTCTGTAACATTAATAGTTTCTGTGTTCTGTAACATTAATAGTTTCTGTGTTCTGTAACATTAATAGTTTCTTCATTACTCAGAGAGGTTTTCTATCATTAGCGGCTAAAGATGCTAACTAGCAAATAATGTAATAACGGCGCGGAGCAGAAAACGCTACAAAACTCACACAGCTGAGTCTGGAGCAGCTCCTGGATCTCCGCCTCACGGGGAGGAAAGTCTACTTACTGTGAATAACGGCTTTTATTTCTTGGTTTGGTGTTCTGGTGTGTTTAAAACCCGGGCACTTTCTCCTCTTTGTTGTTCCTGTCTGCTCACACAGCTTCCGGCCGCTGCAGGAAACTACTTCCTGCTCTCGCGCTCACTCAGGGTGCGTTCAAGATCAGAACGTTGTTGGGAATTTCCCTTTTACTGTTTTTTTTTCTTTGGTAAAAACACTTTTCTGGAGGCTTAAATCAATAAAGATACTTTCCGCGTGGTGTTGACAGAGTGTTAGGGCCTTAAAGAAGAAGATAATGAGAATAAAGTGGTAAAATTTGAGAAACAATTTCAGAAAAAGTGACAGTACATAAATAAAGTCATACTATCACAGGATTAAATCAGTAAAATACCAAGAAAAACAAGTAGTTAAATTACAGATATAAAGTCTTACTATCAAAGGATTAAATGTGTAATACAAAAAATAATTAAAAGCTATCTAAACTAGTTAAATTATAGAAATTAATAAAGGAATAGAGTAGTAATTATATGAGAATAATGTTGTGATTTAACAGAAATAAAGTCGTCTTGTTACAAGAATAATAATGTTGTGAGAATTAAAATCTTTATATTATGAGAAAATAAGTCTTAATATTACACGTACAGAAAATATTACAGGAAAGAAGAAATATAACAATAAAAAAATGTGTTTTTTAAGAGGAATGAAGTCATCAAATTATAAGAATAACTTTCTGAAATTATTAGAATTCAGTTGTCATTTCTAGATATAAAGATAGTCATCATATTATGAGAAAAAAAGCCGTAATATTACAGGAATAGAGTCGTCATACATTGAAAAAAAATGTCTTAATATTACGATAATAGATGATTAAAATTACAGGAAATACATTTTTAAAATTACAGGAATAACAGGATTAAAGTTGTTTTATTATCAGAATACTGTTGCAATATTTCGATAATAAATTCATGGTATTATGAGAATAAAGTAATAATATTACATAATTTAAAGTTGTAATACAATGAGAATAAAGTCATCATTAAATAACGATGATAATATGGAAATAAAGCTTCCTACAGTGAAATAACATTTTGTTGATAAAGTCAGAATAAAAAGAAGTGTGTTAAATAATCTATTATGTAATTTATTAATGTATTTCTTTATTATTTATTTTGTATATATTTATTAAGAAAGTTTGTTGTAAAAAAACAACCAAAAAACAGATTCCTCCGGGACAGTAGGTGGCGGTGTGCACCTCTGAAGTCACTGTTCGCAACTACCCAAAAAATATATTAGTAGAAGAAGAGTTGTTCTTCCGGTGTCAGAGGCAACTGCTAATCCTAGAAGAAGAAGCAAGATCCGAAGAAAATCGACCGAAACCGAAGAAAACAACAAAAATCATGGTTAGTACGTCGTAATACTTATTCTTAGAGTTTATTTTTATTCGATGTTTGTTGATAATCACCAGCAGTTTAAAGTAGATTACTTTTTAATTCGTTATTTCAGCAGAGAAGTCGTTTTATGTAGCTGCCAGTTGTTTGCTAATGTTAGCATCAGGTTAGCATGCGAGTGGGGGACGTTAATAAAAAAACGACTAATATTATATTAAAATATCGACTAATATTATATTAAAATATCGACTAATATTATATTAAAATATCGACTAATATTACAGTAAAATATCGACTAATATTACAGTAAAATATCGACTAATGTTACAGTAAAATATCGACTAATATTACAGTAAAATATCGACTAATATTATATTAAAATATCGACTAATATTATAGTAAAATATCGACTAATATTACAGTAAAATATCGACTAATGTTACAGTAAAATATCGACTAATATTATATTAAAATATCGACTAATATTATAGTAAAATATCGACTAATATTACAGTAAAATATCGACTAATATTATATTAAAATATCGACTAATATTATAGTAAAATATCGACTAATATTATATTAAAATATCGACTAATATTATAGTAAAATATCGACTAATATTATATTAAAATATCGACTAATATTATATTAAAATATCGACTAATATTACAGTAAAATATCGACTAATATTACAGTAAAATATCGACTAATGTTACAGTAAAATATCGACTAATATTACAGTAAAATATCGACTAATATTATATTAAAATATCGACTAATATTATATTAAAATATCGACTAATATTACAGTAAAATATCGACTAATATTATATTAAAATATCGACTAATATTATATTAAAATATCGACTAATATTACAGTAAAATATCGACTAATATTATATTAAAATATCGACTAATATTATAGTAAAATATTTATAATAAAAAACGACTAATATCATAATAAAATATCGACTAATATTATAGTAAAATATCGACTAATATTATATTAAAATATCGACTAATATTATATTAAAATATCGACTAATATTACAGTAAAATATCGACTAATATTATATTAAAATATCGACTAATATTATAGTAAAATATCGACTAATGTTACAGTAAAATATCGACTAATATTATATTAAAATATCGACTAATATTATAGTAAAATATTTATAATAAAAAACGACTAATATCATAATAAAATATCGACTAATATTTATAATAAAACACTGGCTAATATTATAGTAAAATATCGACTAATATTATAATAAAATATCGACTAATATTATAATAAAATATTGGCTAATATTATAGTAAAATGTCGACTAATATTATAATAAAAAACGACTAATATTATAATAAAATATTGGCTAATATCATAATAAAATATCGACTAATATTATAATAAAATATCGACTAATATTTATAATAACACAGAGACTAATATTATATTAAAACACTGACTAATAATATATTAAAATATCGACTAATATTATAATTTAAAAAAACGACTAATATTATATTAAAACACAGATACTGCCAATTTTCCCCTGAACATTTTTGAATACTTTATTTCAGATAAAAATTTTACGTAACAAATGTCATCATTATACAATCAAGGAGCAGTTAATAAGCTTTAACATCTCACAGGAATCCGATTTAAAACTGTGCGAACCAACAGAAGATGTAAATGAACTCTGCAAATAAATAATGATACTGAAGACACACGAGAGGCCATAAGACAGAAACAAGTTCATAAAGTGACGGGTTGTTTGGGTAATGTAGTCTTTATCTCTAAGGTAATTTTCTGTCTTTGTTCATCTGTTGTGATTTTTATTGTTATTAATGTTGTGATAATATTTTGTGAAGCACTTTAAGGCTTGCTCTGTGAAAGATGCTTTACCACAAATAAACACATTATTATTGTTAAAACCTAAGATAACGTTTTAAATCTACATCTGTTGAATATATTTAGCACGTCAAGTTATTCAACAAGCATCCCCAAATCTGTCCCCCGATATAACCAAATTAATTTAAAATAAAAATCAGGATAAATTCTGATTTTTATTCAAAATTTAACCATGATGGGTGAAGTGAGTGTTGAAGTACTCGAAAGACCGGTCTCGAGGCCACTTTTAGAAGGTCTTGGTCTCGTCTTGGAATTGAAAGCATTTTTACTCGGCCTTGTCTCAGACTGGGCGGGCTCCGGATTTTAAATCAAGACCACCACTGATCGGCTATTTTTCCAAGTCCTTATTCGTTCTAAAAGAACAAACAACTTCAATTCATTTATAATTAGATTTTTATCTCATGGTTACGGCCGCAACCTTCCCCGTGTTACAGCCTGAGTGAGTGACACGCCGCCTGCACACAAGATGAGGATTCTTCAGAGATATTTATGATCTCTGTCATGTCTTGGTCTCCGTTAGTTTGGTCTTCACTACAACACTAGGTGGCGGTAAAGTTCAGTGGTTAAAGCGTGAGTCCCATGTACCGACAGAAGTTTCACCGCAGAGTCCCTGGGTTCAAGTCCCATCCCAGCCCTCTGCTGTATTCCACCCTCACTCTTTCCTCCAATCGTCTCCCATCAGCTGTCACATCCAATAAAGATCCATCTGTGGAAGTCGACCTGGAAGAAATGAGATAAATCACAACTAAAGAAGAACAGATGTTTCCTGATTTACTGAATTTACATTTATTAAAAATCATTTTGAATTTAAATCACAAATCTCTTCCTGCATGGATTCATCTCATTCTTTGTTTGAGGAAACTTCCACGTCTTCAGTTTATATTTATTGACTTGCACTTTTATCTGAACATGTAACCAGCTGATGTTTCTTTATTTAACTGAGTGATAAGTTGGTAGTTTAAGTAAGAAGTGAGTACTTACTAACCGTCTTCTAACGTTCTGTCTCTCAGTCGCACACCATCCTGCTCGTGCAGCCCACCAAGAGGCCAGAGGGGAGGACGTACGCTGACTATGAGTCTGTCAACGAGTGTATGGAAGGTAAGCTCATTGTGCTTTCTCTTCTTTGACTCTTATAATCTGAGCCGTCAACATGACAGAATTAAAAATGTAGATATGGAAAATATTCTGTAGAGTGCAGCAGGAAACAATCATTTAATCAGAAAATTACTGACCACCACTCCTCATACTGTCTTGATTATTTTGTCGTTTTGATTGACAGGTGTGTGTAAAATGTACGAGGAGCATTTGAAGAGAATGAACCCCAACAGTCCTTCAATCACATACGACATCAGCCAGCTGTTCGACTTCATCGATGACCTCGCCGACCTCAGCTGCTTGGTGTAAGTTTAGTCTGATTTATTCAAAGCATTGTGTCACTCACAATCTCACGTTGTTGTCGTGGTTGTAAAAAACTCTGCTGTGGGTAGAAAAACAACACAGAATACATGAGTAACATGTATGTAACAGGCTACATTCTGCTTATGTGTGAAGCATCACAGAATCTCCTCCAGGGACTCGGTTTGGGAGAAAGTCGAGAAGATTCACATTTTAAGATATTGAACACAATGTTTACACAATAGGGACAAAAATAGCTGAAAGTAATTGCACTAAATGATTTAATTTTGGGCCATAGCAACAGAGTCCTCTATACGACGCTATAATGAGAATATTTGTCTTTATATCAACGTGTAGTTCAACAGAAAAGTCCATCCTCTCCGTCTTCTCCCTGCTCCACTTTTCAGAAAATGTGTGCTCAAACAGGCTGTTTGCAGATTTTCCCTTCATGATATCACAAAGGGCAGTAACCCCTCCCCCTGGTGGTTGGGAGGAGGATAATAGCGAACAAACCATATGACGTATTTTTGTAGGCCAACCCTGAAGTAGCATCGCCATGGCGTCTAACCAGAATCCTCCTCTGGGATGTTTTCATTGGATTTTGGATCATTAATAAATAATCTCTGTGTTAAACACACGTTTCTGAAGCGTAGGCGTTTTGTTCAGCAGGATAATCTTCACAGATGAACGCCATTTTTATGATGTTTGAAGCGTTAATGCGGCCGACAGAAGTAAAAAGCTAACATTATGCTAAAGCTAACTACACCACGGTGGGATGATTGTGACGTCACTAGCGTTATGCTTCAGACGATCTCTGATAAACTAATCCACGTAGCTTAATAAATAGTTTACTAACATAATATTCACCTTAACCTAAAGATTAAACCTACAGGAGACATCTCCGACTAGTGAGAGAGTTCCCGCCCTCTGTGTCCGGCGTGATGACCTTTAATGACCCCGACAACCACTGTAGTCACATTTAGCCGCTTGTTAGCAACCGCCTTTTTAAAGACGAGTAAAAACTTCAAACTTCACAAGTGGAGGTATTACCTAACGTAGTTTATGTGCTCTAACAAAACACCAACATCTCTTCAGCTTGTGTTCACCACAGACCTTATTTCAGGAGTCTAACCACAAACCAGTTCAAAATCCACGTTGACTTTTAGACGTTAGACCCCATGGCGCTCAAATGCTAACTTACTTCCTGGTTTTAGGACTCATTCCTGTGGCGCTCTATGTCTGACCTTTTAACACAAAAACCTCACAGGGGGTGCGTTCGAATTGTCCCTCCTATCTCCTTCACTATCCACTTCACCTTAACCCCGAGAAAACGTCATGAGGTGAAGGAAAGATGTTAGGAGAATTCATAAAGGCGATCTCGTTGCTCTGACAATCCGACCACATTTCCACTAGGCCACGTCATTAAATGCGACGGGCCGGCGGAGGTTAATGACGTGGGTCTGCCGTGTTGAAACTACAATGTTCCGAAAATGGACTACAAAAAGATCATGTAAAAAACTTTCCCCTGTGCTTCTTACTGGTGAAATAATCCTGATCACCACGAGGTTGGGATTGAAATTAAAGAAATATAGACTACCAGGCTACAAGTAAGAAAAGTGAAACCATCAGCTTCCTGTCCAATCAGAAATCAACATGAAATTAATTGTTACATTAATGTAAGATATAACCTACACATAATGTTTTATGCCTACACATGTACAACTGCACAGCATTCTTCAGAGAATGAAATATGTTGAATAAAACATCCTCTGATAAAAATGTCTCTTATCTTTTATCTCTTTACGATCATCGTTCATGTTCCTGAACGGTCGGATGCGCGACTCGCTTTGAATGTTGCGGCCGAAAGGAATTGTGGGACGGCATATCTCATCTCCTTTGGTAAAGGATGGTCCAGTGTATCCTAAAGGAGGTTATAAAGGAAGCATTGACCCACCTTTCCTTAACTTTTAGAGAATTCGAACGGCTCTTATCAAGGCCGCCACTTAAATGCTTCCGGGGTTAAAGGTGAAGTAGATAGTGAAAGGAGATAGGAGGGACAATTCGAACGCACCCAGAGTCAGGAGTTGGAGCCTCCTGAGTCTACACACCGTCTGACCCTGATTGTTGTCTCTGTTTCAGTTACCGTGCCGACACACAGACGTACCAGCCGTACAACAAGGACTGGATCAAAGAGAAGATCTACGTGCTGCTTCGCCGTCAGGCTCAGCAGGCGGGAAAGTGAAGCGGTGGACGTGGGGAGGAGGAGGAGGTGGTGATGGGGGTCGATGTTGATTTTTCTTATCTGTAACTTGTGTGAATTGATTTGAAGCTGTTCTGAGAAGTTTTTAACAAAGTTTTGATCCTTTTTGTTTTTTTCTCACGGTGGGCGGTGCGTTTTGTATTTGAATATTTGACTTATTAAAAAGATTTTCTTTCAATAACACGTTTCTCTTTTGACTCTTGTTGTGAAAAGTCCATCCTCTGTCTTTTGCCTGCTCCACTTTTCAGAAAATGTGTGCTCAAACAGGCCGTTTGGAGATTATCCCTTCATGACATCACAAAGGGCAGTAGCCCCTCCCCCAGGTGGTTTATAGACATGATCAAATACAGGATCAGAGTGGATTTAGAACTAGAAACTTCACACACTTGTTTTAGGGAGCTCTGAGACTTATTTACACTGAAGAAGAGGAGGATATGTGACCTTTAAGGCAGAGAGAGAGAAGAAAATCTATTTTGGAAGATGTGCTTGTTTGTTACAGTTTTGAGTGAAAAGGAGAAAAAAAGCATTTCTCAGTGCAAAGCAGATCCTCCCAAATAATTACCTACTGTCAGCCGCACAGCATCCACGAGGGAAGAGGAAAGATGATGAAAGACAACAAGAGGAGGAGAGAACACAGAAACCGAGACGAGGAGGAAATCAGTGTTTGTTCACTTCTCTGGTTGTAAGAGTCGAGGGAACGAGACATTTTACCAGCAGAGTAAAACAACAAAACGTCCTGAAACTCTGGAAATTACTTTTCTATTTCAACAGCAGAAAAAGATGATTGATTCTTCTTTCGTCTCCATCTTTTCTGGATTTGTTTTCCTGTATCTGTGTTATTGAAGTTTGATTCTCATTCTTTCACGTTGTGTTGGACCTCAGTTTGTACTAACACAGTTATCAGATAATCTGGAAGTGATTATTTTAAACAACTCTCCCTGGGGAGGTCTTTACAGTTTCTAGACTTCAGGGAATTAAAAAAGTGAAAGGAATTTTCAAAATAAACCGACCTGGAGGGAAAACATTTTCAAAATAAAACTTGTCCTCTCATTTCTGATTTTCATCTTACCTTCTCTTTCATATTTCCTCCTCCTTGCAAGTGAAGATACTTTGGCCTGTCAGGATGATTTATTTTACTCCTCTTTCCATGCTGTCTTTTCCTCCTTTGTCTTTACTTCCTCCTTCTTGGATCAATGAGATGATGAGCTAAAAGAGACAATCATAAGATGTTAGTTTGATTTGCAGATTTGAAAAGAAGAACAAAGTTTTAAAGTCTGTATCCTCCTTTTTCAATCCCCCTTTCCTCCTGTATTCCTTTCTCGTCTTCTCTTAATTTTTTTTCAGCATCAATCTAATTGTTCTGATTTACTTCCTCTTTCCTTTTCCAGAGTTTATAAAAGTTATTAAAATGTGCTTCATAGTCTTACATTTGACCTCAGTTTGCAGTAACACAGTGATCAGATCATCTTGATTATTGATTTCTTGTTAAACTACTCTCCCTGGGGAAGTCTTTACAGTTTCTGGACTCTTAAAAAAACGAAAGAAAATCAATGAAACGTGAGAGGAACATCTGTGGAGCTCCAGGGTGACGCACCGGGGACCTGCGGAGCGTCTCCCCGGCTGATGGAGCTCAGGAGGCGGACACTGAAGCTCGATCCTCTCGCTCCTGTTTTTTTCTGCACCTTTTGTGTTGTGATCGGCTCTGCCTGTCTGTTTCTCACACCCACCCCGGTACCCCCCCCCCCCCCCCCCTTCCTCCTCCTCCCCTCCTCCTCCACCTCCTTCTCCATCCCACCCTACCCCCTCCACCTCCCCCTCCCTCCCTCCCCTCCTCTCTCCTCCTTTTAGCATCTGAAAAGACCACTGAGTGAGAATCGATGGCGCAGAGGCCCGCTTGACAGGACAATAAACCACAAAGAAGGGGTGAGTTTTTTTCTCTCCTCCTCTTGCTTGTGTTGTTTTCTCATTTGCGGATTTTTACTCTGACGGCTCGTGGTGGAGGGAACAGCTCTCGGCTGGCTGCGTGGAAACGATGTTTTAACGCACGGCATCTTTTGTTACCGCGATATGATTTACAGCAGGCGTCAGCTGCCGCGGGTCCCACTCAGGGAGACAAAATAATCCCCCCCCAAAATGTAGAAAAACAGCAGCCCGAGCTGCAGCGTCCGAGGCTCCATCCTGTAACGTTTTGGGGGACATTGATTTCACATGAACACACATTCACCTTACGTAACCTCCAAACGCATCCCGGTGCTCGTGTTGTTGAGAGAGGAGCTGCAGGTTTAGATGAGGGTCGTTTGCGTGGATTTCATTGGGCGCTGCGGTACCTGGAGGCTGTTAATGCGGCTCTCTGCTTGTAAACAAGAATATGCCAGCATCAGGACCGGAGAGGGAGGTTTGTCTAAATCTTTTTTTTACAGGGTAAGCCCTCCTGGAAATTGAGCAGAGAATAGTGAGTAATGTTGTAATCGGCGTGCAGCACGTTGCTTTTTTTTCTTCCCCAGCCATGAGGAGAGAGGACAAGTCACATCCCAGGCGCAGGAGGAGCCGTCTATTTACAGCACATTTGCTTCTCATGTCTGTGATAGCCACAACAATAGCTCCCATTTTCCTCATCAGCCTCAGGCAGGATCAATACTGCGAGAGAAACTGAAAATATGATGCCATTACTGGTTAAAGATTTGAGCCTCCAGAGGAGCAGCCGATGAATCACATCATATTGATCTCAGATTGTGTTTTTGCCTGTTGGTTTAACCTCGTGTGACCTGACAGCATGTGGTGTGTGTGTGTGTGTGTGTGTGTTTGTGCCTCCAGCCTCTCCACCCGCTCAGTGAGGACCGCAGAGATGCCCCAGCAGAGGGAGGAGGACTCGTCTGCGTCCCGCCGCCCCAGCCTGGCATCCCTCCTCTGCCGCCTCCAGACACTGAAACCGGGCCACGACTTCCCATGAGGCCACCAGCAGAAACTCAGCTCGCCCGCTCTGTATGGGGCCTCTCACATATGAAGTAGGTTCACGTTGGGGATCTGGACTCATGAGTGAGGAGCTCAGGTGGTTCAGTGAGCGAGGAGGACAGTGGGGTCGCCGCTCATTGGGTGGGAAGAAGACAAATTGCTTCTTGTTTTACCTTCAAAATCATTTAATCTGTGATTCAGGAGGCCCCCAAATAATCCACATTTCTCTAAATCCTCTCTTTATTTAGCTTCTTTTCTTGCACAGTATGGGGCGCTTGAGCTCTTCTGGTCTCTAAAGATCATTCAAATGGACGCCTCTTTGATTTAACTTTTACAACAACCCAAGTCTAAACCTCAGCCTAACGTAGTAAGGGATCACCGGTAGACTTGATCTGATTAGAAGAGGTCGATTGGTTTGGAATGAATGAGCTAGATCAGGGTTTCCCAAACTTTGACTTGCCAAAGGCCCCCCTAAAGCATTAGCCTGTGGCGGGGCCCCAATCTTCTAAAATTCTCTTGAATTCCTTTTACATAACGATGGTAAATGTAAAATAATTAACATACAACTTCTTTCCAGTTTTCAGTGCGTGATTTGTTCCTGCTTCTATAAATACTCAAAGGTCGACTTCTTTAGGAGACCACTTGGCTGAAACAAAATGTCTGAAGGTTCTTCTTAATGACCTCAGAGCAACGTCTACGTCTAGTAAAGCTGTAAAAAAAAATGTAAACTGATTTCCTTGCGACCTGAAAGTCCTCTACATTTCTATATTTGGATCTTTGCAAACCAAAAGTGGATTTTAAATTAGAAAGGAATGAGTTATTGGAGGTTTCTGAGGACCAGAGTGTCATCGTCCTCTTCTTCTTCTGTCCAGAAACGTGCAGCATCCTTTAAATCAACTTATGCACAGTTTTCACTTTTGTGTTATGGTCCAGCCTGCTGAGGTCAGAGACGTGCCCGAGGACACTCTGACAGACAGCTGGTAGTCGAGGTTTAGTGATATTTGTCACAAGGTGCAAAGATGCATGATCATTTATAAAAGTGAAACACAGTCTGTATTAACCCTTACATGTCTGTCACCAGTCATTTAAATACTGTGCACATGATATACGATGAAATAAACCTTTATTGATCTCATGACGGAGACAGCAAGGAGCACCGAGCGCACAAATAATCGTCGAAGAAAGGACTTAAAAAACAGCTGCTGGGGCGCTGATGGCCAAGCGCTTAGGTTCGACGTCCCGGGTTCAAGTCCAACCTGTGGCTTCTTTCATGCATGTCTTCCCCACTCTCTCTCTCTCCTGATTTCCCAAACCCAAAATAAATGTCTATAGGAAACACAGTTGCACAGTGCACGATACAGGTCAGACGTGCTGTTGCACCTTGCATGTATTATTATTGCACATAAGTGATCCAGTAGGAGTGATGACTGAGTGCGTGTGTCCTCCTCTTCCTCTCAGTTGACATGGAGGATGAAGATGGGACTTGTCTACTTGATGTTTTGTGGTGAGTCCGCCTGATTCCAAACGAATAAGAGATCCTTTTAAATTCAGAAAACAAAGTCCGGGGTTTTATTTGAACATGGTTTAAATTCTGGTTCTCTCTTTGTCTTCGCAGTGACCCCCAGGCCCTGAACGACTTCCTCCACGGGACCAATGAGGTAACAAAAGAGTGTTGAACAGAGAGCCACTTTGAATCAGAATCAATAGTGTAAATGATAGATTCCTGATGGGGATATCTCCTGGCACAGAGTCGAGCTGGCTGCATGAAGAAGAGTCATTATGTTATACTGCATGCTTTTCTCACTTTGTGCCCGACCTGAAACTCGGACTGTTTTCCTCCCCCAGCTGCAGACTGAAGACCTGCTCATTAACTCGTCCTCCGGGGAGCCCTCCCTCTTCACAGACGCCCCGGTGAGTGTCTGGATCCACAGCCTGCAGTGTCACAACAACCTGCAGCTTCCCCAGGAGAACCATTTCTATCTGACTGCTTCATGTTAACTCCTGATAATCTCTCTCTCTCTCCTCCATTGTGTTTCACTCTCTCTCTCTTTCCTCTCTGTCTCTCTCTCTCTCTCTCTCTTTCCTCTCTCTCTCTCTCTCTCTCTCTCTCTCTGTCACTCCTCCTCCCCTCTCTCTCTCTCTCTTTCCTCTCTCTCTGTCTCTCTCTCTCTGTCTCTCTCTCTCTCCTCTCCCTCTCTCTCTCTCCTCCATCGTGTTTCACTCTCTCTCTTTCCTCTCTCTCTCTTTCCTCTCTCTCTCTCTCACTCCTCCATCGTGTTTCACTCTCTCTCCTCCCCTCTCTCTCTCTCTTTCCTCTCTCTCTCTCTCTCTCTTTCCTCTCTCTCTCTCTCTCTCTCTCTCTCTCTCTGTCTCTCTCTCTCTCTGTCTCTCCTCTCTCTCTCTCTCTCTCTCTTTCCTCTCTCTCTCTCTCTTTCCTCTCTCTCTCTCTCCTCCATCGTGTTTCACTCTCTCTCTCTCTTTCCTCTCTCTCTCTCTCTCTCCTCCATCGTGTTTCACTCTCTCTCTCTCTTTCCTCTCTCTCTCTCTCTCTTTCCCCTCTCTCTCTCTTTCCTCTCTCTCTCTCTTTCCCCTCTCTCTCTCTCTCTCACTCCTCCATCGTGTTTCACTCTCTCTCCTCCCCTCTCTCTCTCTCTCATCTCTCTCTCTCTCTCTCCCCCCCAGAGCCCCGTCTCTCTGCTGGGAGATGGCAGGGATTCCCCCGACACGCCTCCGCCCGGGTGTGTGGATCTGTCCTTCCTGGAGGAGGCCCTCCTGTCATCGCCGGAGGGTGGGGACGACCCACAGGTGGAGCAGAGGGGGGGGACACTTGTGGAGGCTGGATTTGAGGCAAAGAAGGGAGAGGTGGATGAGGCGGGGGAGGCGGGGGAGATGGCGTGTGACATCCTGCAGCAGAGCCTGCAGGAGGCGGAGATCACAGAGCAGACTATGGCTCTGGAGGCCGGTCTGCAGGGGGACAGCCTGTCTCTGTACTCCCCCACCCCTCTCCTCCCCCCCCCCACTCTACCCTTCATACATAAGTCTGTGACCTTACCCCAGATCCCCCCCATGCTGCCCAGAGACACCCAGGCAGCGGTGGAGCCCCCCCAGCCGTCCCTCCTGGCCGTCGGTCCAGGCTGCCCTTCTCTTAAACCTGTGGCCCCCCCTCAGCTGATGGGGCTCCTGCCTGGAAACGTGTTCCCCGCCGCCCCCCCAGAGACCTCCTTCTCTCTGAGTCCTGCACAGGGGTCCAGCATGATCCTCCACAAAGCTGTCCCCGGTGTGACCGGTCGCCCTCTCCTCACGCCCACCCTCAGAGCGGCAGCGACCCCCGGCATCATCCTGCAGCGCGCCCCCCTCGCCATCCAGCCCAAGCTGCCCATCAGCATCCAGCCCCGCCTGGTCCAGATCAGCCCCAAGCCTCCTGGGCAGAAACACACTCCTGGTCTCACGTTTGTCCCGGGGACCACCTCCCCAAATATTTTACTCTCACAACCTGCGGGCCAGAAGCCCTCGGCCCCCCAGCCGCAGCCCCCCCAGCAGCTCCACAAACAGCTCAGCCTGCAGCTGGTCAACCAGGGGGGCTCCTTCCTGCTCCAGCATCAGGGACTCTTCCAAGGCCAAAACCAGTTCCTTCTTCCAGGCCAGTCCCCGGTGACGCTCGCTCAGCCCGCCGGTGCTGCTCGCCCCCTGCTGGCCCCCGGCCACCACGCCCCCCCGATCCACGGCCTGACCCCCTCCACTGGGCAGCTTGTGGACGGCTCTCAGATCCTCACTGTGCCCCAAAGACAGCTCAGCTTCAGCCCCGTGTTCACCACGCAGACCGGGCAGCTCGCCCTCCGACAGGCCACCGTGCTTTCAGGACCCCTGCAGCTGCAGTCGGCGCCCCCTACCGTCTTCCAGATGCCGGCGCAGCTGGCTGGAACCTACACACCGGGGGGGCAGGGGCAGCGTGCCACCCTGGTCCACAGTCCCGCTCTCGGAAACCACATCACCCTGATCAACAGTTCAGGAGTTCTTCCGCCCGATCTCACCTCCATCTCGATCCTGAACGGCCCCTCGGTGGTTCAGGGGCTGCCCTTCACCGCCCCGGCCCCTCAGAGCAGCATGGCAGATGGACAGCTGAGCCTCCAGCAGGCGTCCGTGGTGCTGCTGCCGGAGAGAGCCGTACAGGAGGAAAGGATCGGCTTGGAGGAGACCTTCCACCAGCTACCACAGGTCAGAGACGCTCCGAACTAAAAGCACCTCTACATGTTTGTTATTCATTAGAACCTCAGCTTGAAAATAATCCTCATATATCAGGTCAAGTCCATTAACATCCAAAGAGTCACAAGAAGGCAGCCCCCTCCTCTGTAACAAAGTGGGTCCATCTCATCTGTCGGTGTGACCTATGGTGTAAAAGAGCTTTGAGTAGTTGGAAGACTAGAAAATAACTTTACAAGCTCACGTCCATTTACACTTTGTTTTTTGATCAAGGTCTTTTTATTTGTAATTTTCAAATATATCACAAAAATATAAACAACAACAGCACAAACATAGGACAGTCAAAAAGGAAACCTGTCCAATCCCCAATTCCCTGAGTACTGGATCATCAGTAAGCATGCAGCCAGACAATAACAAGAAGAATAAACTGACATATAAACAAATAAATAACAGACAGAAAATAATAAAATACATTCAAAAACAAAACAGAAAGAAAAAAAAAAAGAAAAAATAATCAAACAATAAAAAGGTTACATAGTTATGTTGTTAGCTGTCATATTTTCAACAAAAGATAAAAAATGGTTGTCAAGTGATATAGAATTTCCTGGTGCAACCTCTTATAGTATATCTGATTTTCTCTAAGTGGACAAGAAACATGACCTCCCTTATCCTGTCGGGGGTGCAGCGTCCTTCCATTTAGATAATATTCTGGGCAAAAGGGAGCAAAAGGCTATCATATTGGTTTGGTGCCCATTAACAGGAGTGTTCACGTCCGTTTACACTTCAATCTGTGATGTTAAAGATGGATTCAGTTGAAGACAACTGATAGGAAAAGATCATTTTAAAACACTCTATGGCATCGTTTCGTAACGTTTACCTTCCTGTTACTAAAACCATCTCAGGTGTAAAGTTCACTTTAAACTACCTCTCATATATTTCATTTTCTCTCTCTCTGGTTGCAGCAGTACGGACACGTCCTCCAGCAGGTCCCGGTTCAGCCCCCCTCTGCAGGTCTGCAGCCCTCTCCTCCTCCTCCTCCTCCTCCTCCTCCTCCTCCTCCTCCTCCTGTGGTCACAGTCCTGCAGCCTCCACCTGAACCTCCTCTGGCTCCCGACCCCGCTGTGGAGATCCCCAAACTCCTGATCCCCCCCGCAGACCTGAGCCAAACGGTGGAGGAGGCGGCGCACTCCCTGAGCCAGAACGAGGCCTTTATGCAACATCTGCAACAGGTCAGCGTGGCCATTCCCTGAATTCATTAAGTTAAGAAAACGTCTTTAAGAAGAAGCTGGATATGGAACACTAGATTCTCTTTTTCACCCTCTGTTTTTGTCATTTCTTTCACAGCAAGCACTTAGCTCTCCGCTCACCTCGGACTTGTTGGTCGGGGGTCTGCCCGAGGTGCCGATGGACTCTCTAAACTCTCCGGTCCCCGATGAGACAGAGACTCGTCCTCATGCGTTCTCTGTTCAGGACCCGCACTCTGTGCTGTCTGACCCGTGTGCGGAGGATTCCCCGCTCCACTCAGACCAGGAGGACACACAGCTGATCTGCTCCCCCCTCGATCCGGTCCAGGAAACAGAGACACCAGGGACTCCGGCTGGTTTCTCCCCTCCTGCTGCGCCCAAGAGTTCAGCCCCCGAGACCCCGGCTCCACAGCCTTGCGGCGAATCACAAGTCCAGTACCAGATCCCTCATCATGTCTCGCAGGCCTCGTTTGCCCAGAAAGCAGGACCAATCCAGCCGTATGTGTCCCAGCCTCAGTCATCGGTCCAGAACAGTCTGCCTCCTCTGCGCGTCTCGGTGCCTCAGCAGCCACCTGACCTCACGGCTGCTCCTGCGAGTCTCTCCACAGGAGGAGACAAGCCTGCTGTCCAACAGCACACACACAACAGTCAGTTTATACCACAAAATAAATATTCAGAACCTTTCTGTCCCTGTAAGTCCTCTTCCTCCTCCTCCTCCTCATCTTCATCGTTGTGTCTGTTTTCAGAGCCAACAGCTGCCTTGGTCGTAGAGAGTAAAGCGTTTACTCTCAACGACCATCCTTCCTCTCCTGCAGCGCCGGGTCTCCAGGTTCAGGGGCCCCCAGCTCCCAGTGAGGGGGCCCCCACCCAGAAGAGCCAGCAGACCAGCACCAAGGTGAGGAAAGACTAGTAAACATATCTGACCTCTTCCCTTTGTGCTGTCAAGAATGGAATCAAACATAATTAGTCAGAAGGAGGGAGAAGAACTTACTGGAGAACAGGAAACATAATGCAGCAGTTTAATTATGAGCATGGAGATCGTAGAGGTGGCGTGCAGACAGTCTATGGTCGTGTACAGATCTAAAATGAAAATCATAGTTTTAAAGGTCACATATCCTCCTCCTCTTCTTCAGTGTAAATAAGTCTCAGAGCTCCTCAAAACGTGTGTGTGAAGTTTCTTGTTCTAAATCCACTCTGATCCTGTATTTGATCATGTCTATAAACCCCTCTATTTCAGCCCTGCTCAGAACAGGCTGTTTCTGTGTCTGTACCTTTAAATATGTAAATGAGCTGGAGTCCGGCTCTGACCACGCCCCCTCTCTAGAAGGGCTTGGGTGTACTCGGTCTTTCTCGCTCCATGTCCTATTGTTTACGGTGAGAAGGCAGACTCAGAGGGCAGAACAAACACCTAGCTGTGGGAGTGTCACCCACCTGGGGGAGGGGCTACTGCCCTTTGTGATGTCATGAAGGGAAAATCTCCAAACGGCCTGTTTGAGCACACATTTTCTGAAAAGTGGAGCAGGCAGAAGACGGAGAGGATGGACTTTTCTCATCATTGGGGGGTTTGTAGACGGACTAGAGACACATGTTAGAGTTAGAGGAACATGGGGAAGTGTTTTATATAATATGTGACCTTTAAATAAAAGTCTTTAAATAAAATTCTCTTTGACCCACTAACTGATGGACAGTTGGATCCTTTCCGCTCTAATGATGTGAAATAACGTGTGTATTCATCTTTAAACTGATATAAAATGTGTGTGTGAAGCGTCCTCTGTGGGTTTAAACTGAATTGGCAGACTTTGAAATGATTTCTTTTTTTGGTTAAATGCAGCAAACATTTCATTAATGAATTTAAAATGAACCCCGTGTGTCCCTCCTCTGATCTCCTCCTACATGTTCGCTCTCTGCCAGCTGGCAGCTCCGCCCGAGCAGCAGAGAGACGAGAGGCTCACACCAGCAATGCGCCGGCACAGGTAAGAGAGCAGAGACTCACCATGATCCAATCACTCAGGAGAGGAAATGTGTGAAGATGTTCAGGATTCTGTCTCCTACATGCTCCAGATTCATTTAACAAAATTCTGTTTGTTTGAAACATATGACCCCTCCCTCTCCAGCTCTACTGATTAATATTAATAATATTAACCTAAGAAACCCAAAAAATGTGACAAAGAAAAATGAAGCCAATGCTGAAGTGTTAAATCCTGCATTTCCTGGAGTGTCCACTAGAGGCTGGCTGCAGAAGCACAGGAAGTCACATACACACCCATTCTAAAAAGCCTGTTTTTACAGCAGAGATGAACATGTTTACAGCCTGGTTCAAAAAACCAAATAGGTGTGATTAGCTCATGTCTGGATGGACACACACTGTACGGGGGGTGAATGTTTTGATGACTCATCAGTTTTGATTTGATGAAGGATAAGAGTTATTCACAATAAGGCGTGTAGCTGACCTGATTGACAGGTGGGCGCGGTGTAACGGTTTGTCAGGAGGTTTAAAACCCGCCTCAGCTCCAGCTCTCAGCCTGTCGTTAGGTTGACTGAAAGTTAGACTGAGACAGCATTTCCAGCATGGAGACCGCCATCGATGGGACTCCAGCGCCCCCTGCAGGATCAGACGGGGGACGACATTCAGACTTCAAACATTCATATTTACAGTCTGTGGTTTTAGCGACTTTTCTTCAGAGATTGGACGGTGTATAGAGTCAGAAACTTGTAAGAGAGAAAGAGAGACATGTGGGAAAGGAGCCGGATTTGAACCTGGGCCGCCCGCTCTCGAGGTATTTAACCTCTGTACATGAGGTGCACGCACTAACCACAAGGCTACCGGCGCCCCTACGAGCTACTTTTAACAGGGACACTCCTGAGCTCATTTGATTTTCTTTTAATCTTTTTATGAGGTGAAGTTTGAGATTTGTGCTTTCATCCTTGAACTCACTCTTTTATTTATTTAATCTGAACATGTCTGACCTTTAGTGTCTCTCTTTAAACGTCTCCTGAACACATCAAAGGCTTCCTTTGACTTGTTATAAATGTGGATATGATGAGCTGCAAAGAGGCTTTCTTCATACCTCGGTAACTATCAGCCCCCGATGTATTCACAGTCGGCTGGATTAAGTCTGATCCTGCAGTAATGTGTTTTAATCCAGGTCCTTCAGGACTCCTCACACTGCCCCGATTAAAAACACTTCTACAGAAACTACAGATCCTGCTGACTACCTGACTCGTTAGGGATCATGTTTAGTGAGCAGGTAGTTATTACACGGCTGTGTTAAATACTTGATTCTCATTGGCCAGTTATGCATACAGTCTGCTATCCCTCAATAGATCACCGTTGCTAAGAAGAACAAACCGTTACTAAGGAGAGCATACGGTTGCTAGGGAAGCAGCTCTATTCACAGATTCTGGAGGACTAACTGTGATCATATCAATCAGTAGAAAGAAGTCAGGAGTCTTTGGGCCTCATACCAGTTGGGACCCCCAGAAGGTCGACTAGGCTTTGTGTCAACCTTTGATTTAAAATAATCAGATCTGGAATGTGTGAGACGCTGAGGGAACATCTTTGTGTGTAGCGGCTCAGGCTAACACTCACAGCTGTCGTCGTGTTTTCTTCAGATTCCAGCAGCAGATTTGTTCGGACCACCGAGCGGTCCACACCCCCTTCACCGGCCCGGCCTTTCCCACACTGAAGGACGCCGTCAGACGCCTGCTGCCGTACCACACCTGTGCAGGTCACCTGCCCACTCAGGATGACTTCACCTCAGGTTGGTGGAAGGATCAGTGCTCCCTGCTTATTCTGACCAAAGCCTGACTGAACTCTAAAGGAACACGTTGCACTTAAAATAGATTAAAATATTAACAAATCATATATGGCAATGTACTCCATTTGGTTGTTTTATTTAATACGGACAGTAATCATTTAGCAACATTTTGTAATTAAAGTTTTATTTTTATTTTATTATTATATTTTACTTTTCCCCCCCTTATTTTATAAATGTGGATATTTGTGCATGTGTATATCTTTTTTTCTTCCTTAGAATTTATGTAATTGTAATTGTGTGTCTTGGAAAATGTTTAAAACTCAATAAACATATTGTTAAAAAAAAAAAAATAGATAAAAAATTCTGTTGCATACATTTAAAAGACTGAGATGTCTTCCTTTCATTGGGATAAAAAAGTGTTTGCTTTTATACGTTGGTGAGTAAAAACACGAGAGGGAACCTTAAAGGGATGTTTTATTCTTTTCCTCTTTCAGTGGATCAGGAGTTTGACAGTGTGTCAGGTTTCCTGCTGAAACGTACCAAGGACATGGTGAACAAATACAGGCAGCTACTGGTGAGAGAAGCTCAGGTAAGACACACTAAGCTCCTCCCTCTTTCTCTCTCTCTCTACCTGATTCATACGTGTGCATCAAGTCTGGATCTCATCTTCTAGAAAAATAAATAAATGAACCGAGTTATTTCCTGTGTGTGTGTGTGTGTGTGTGTGTGTGTGTGTGTGTGTGTGTGTGTGTGTGTGTGTGTGTGTGTGTGTGTGTGTGTGTGTGTGTGTGTGTGTGTGTGTGTGTGTGTGTGTGTGTGTGTGTGTGTGTGTGTGTGTGTGTCCACAGCAGGACAGTCCGTCGGCAGAGATGGTGATGTTGGAGCGTCTCTTCCTTCAGGCTGAACGAAGCTCTTTAGCCGAGGACAGACGGCGAGTCCGCAGAGACCCAGGTCAGAAAAAAATGTGTGTCTGTGTGAGTGCTGCTCAGTGGTTAACTCTGTCGCCTCACAGTGAGGAGGTTCCTGGTTTGAATCCCCGTCCTTCAGGAGTCTCTCTGTGAGGAGGTTCCTGGTTTGAATCCCCGTCCTTCAGGAGTCTCTCTGTGAGGAGGTTCCTGGTTTGAATCCCCGTCCTTCAGGAGTCTCTCTGTGTGGAGTCTGTATGTTCTCCTCGTTCATGTGTGGGTTCTCTCCTGGTTCTCCGTCTTCCTCCCACAGTCCAAAGACATGCTCGTTAGGTTAACTGCTGACTCTAAATTGTCTGTAGGTGTGAATGTGAGTGTGTCTGGTTGTCAGCTCTGTGATTGGCTGGTCCAGGGTGTAACCCCGCCTCTTGCCCAATGACAGCTGGGATCGACTCCAGCCCCTCTCGCAACCCCAAACAGAAAAAGCAGTATAGATGATGGATGTCTGTGTGTATTTATCAGTCTTTTAAACCTCAACACGAGACAGAAATCTGAATCAGTCACTCTCTCTCTTTTGTAACGGTCTCACTGAGCGGAGCATCGGAGCGCGCCACTTAACCTCCATATTTGCTCGGGAGCATCTCCCAGGTGTGAGCGTTTAATTAAGCCGTGTAAATGTGGAGCGGAGGTCGTGCTGAGAAAGACTCGGTGTGATGACAAGAAAATTACAGCCGAGAGGTTAAGAGCAAATTAAAGCTGGGTTGTTATGATAATTATTAAGTTTGGAGAGAAGAAAAAAAAAGGGGGGGTAAGAGGGCTCGGGGAAACGTCTGGATGTCGGACATTAATCATGAAGCTGAATAAATGTGTTTACTCTGGATCAGGGATCGTTTGTGCAGCTTAAAGAAAAGCGTCACATTTATTTAGATATTTTATTTGCAGAAACTTATTTAAAGACATGAATGGAAATATATTTGAGATGAACGCTGGTTGGAGGAGCTCTCTGCTCATTTCCAGACTCTAGAATCCCCACTGGGTTGATATGCAATCTCGATCCCCTGGTAAAGAAGCTGCAGGTCAGACTTGAACCCGGGCCACCCGCTTGGAGGAACACAGCCGCTGTACATGGGGGGCCTGCTTATCATTAGGCCGTCAGCCCCCCCTCACAGGAGCTTTAAAATATCAAAACGATCTTCTTGTTTCTCTCCTCAGAGTCCTTCATGATGGCCTTGGTTTCATCAGCATCTTCCCCCAACAGTGCCCCCTCCTCCTCCTCCTCCTCCTCCTCTGGCCCCTCCCACTCATGCTCCTCCGGCAGCCCCTCCTCCCCCCCAGCCTGGACCCGACTGTCCGACCGACCCCCCGGCCTGAAGACGTACCGCTCCAGCTCCCGCGGGGCCCTCAGGCTCACCATCAAGCAGGAGTCCGGCTCCCGGAAGGTGGTGCACAACTCGGCCTGCGACCCGGGACACAAGAGGGACCACACAGGTCAGCTGACCAACGGGGGGGGTGGCGGCGCCGTGACCGAACGCCACCTTCAGGCACAGAACGGAGCGCCCCAGCATTCTCGGCAGGACCAGGATGTGTCAAACGGAGCTCTGCCTTGTGACTCAGCAGAGACGGCGCCCGGTTCCAAAAGTAAAGCCCCAAAAACTGCTCTCTCCACGCCGGGGGGGGACGGACGCTTTGAGCTGAGAGACGTCGGCGGCCCCAAACTGAAATGCTTCAGGGCGGACGCGTCGCCTCGGTCGGAGCAGAGCTTCAGCCCCCCTCCACCTCCCCCTCCCCCCCTCCAAGAGGACAACATGCTCAGTGAACATCTGCAGAGTGCCATCGACAGCATCCTGGAGCTGCAGCGCCTGCAGGGCCCCTCCGCAGCCCCGAGCAGGGCGCCGTCCGGCCCCTCACTGGACCAGGCTGTCACCAGCATCCTGGGGGGGCACCTGTGAGGTAACTCCGCCCCCTGACAAGACATCCAGGTGGGATCAAAACATAAACTTCTTATCTGTTCCTGGAGCTGAAAGAGATTTAGTTTGAGCGAGCGAGCGAGAGGAGAGAGAGTCCAGAGGCACTATAAAGAGAAAGCAGACAGCAGCACTATAGTCCCATAGGTGTTAGATACTTCATTTGATGTTTGTGGAAAAAAAAGTCTATTTGAATAGGAGCTCTATTGTTTCAGTGGTAGTGAAGTCATTCAGAGGTTTACGACACTTCATCAGCGTATAGAATATAAGAAATCATAGTGAGGATACCGAGCAACACGTGGAGATTATTCCATCTTTTTATAAGATTTCTTTACAAAATGTGAACTTTCCTTTTCGCATAGTGCCAAGCTTCCAGGGTATTTATTTTGATAATCTGTGCCAACTGTGTTTTCAGATGAGTTGAGCAAAGCAGCGAGTGTGTGTGTGTGTGTGTGTGTGTGTATGTATGTGTGTGTATGTGTGTGTATGTGTGTGTGCATCCTGCAGCGGGACAGTGCATAAACCCCCCCGCCCGCCCTGCAGGCTTCCATCATCTCCGCTTATCAAATGAAAACTCCAAAGAATTTGTGACTTGCTACATCCTGAATACACCAGCAGACGTCCTTGTGTTGTGTCTCTTTGTCGAAGCAGAAAGAAGCCGAGGGGAACACGAAGAAGAATGAGATGTGTGCTTTTTTTTTTTAAAGTTCAGAGCCTTGTTGTTTTTTATTCACGCTGGAGTCTGACTGTGAAACACTTCCAGTTTTTAGAGACATGAAAACGTGTCCCATGTGTGACGTATTAATAACATTTAAAGCAATAATGAGTCAGGGGTTTGTTAGCAGTGGTGCTGGTGCAGTAAGGAGGAGGAGGAAAACAAACGGCTCGTTTCCACTGCACGGTGTCGCTCAAATTGAAACTTTTCCATATCCAGAGGTCGTCGATAGACCCTGCTACCTTTTTGGTATTCTTTGGGTGTTCGGCTGAGGTTCAAAGAGAGCTGAGTAGATACTAAACGGTGATTTGGAAACCACTAGGCCAGAGGGGGAAAGGATTTTCTTTTCATTGGTTGTCTGCAGCAGCAGCTTTGCAAAGATTTGAAACACACACACAGCAAAAAGGTAAAAACTCCCAGGGCAACTGAAGCTGCATCTTCTCAGAGAAGATTTAAAAATAGTCAAGATCTTGAGAAAACGTTGTTACCTTCCTGTGAAGGGTAAGCGGAGAAAATCAAATGTATGGATGCATGTCCACTTAGGACTTCCATAGTTCTCTTCATTTCTCTGTGTGCAGTGTTGAGTTAAAAAGTTAAGATATTCTGCTGACAAAATGAGACTTAAAGGAGCAGTATGTAACTCTGACCCCTAGTGGTTAAAATGGGTACTGCAGTCTAAATTCTAAACATCATAGAGAGCTGTCTCCCCCCTGCTCTCTAGAGTGGATGCTCACTCAGGTCACCATGTGGTGGACTCTGAAGCTTCAGTGTTTATCCAGCTCTGCATGGGTCTGTAAACCTTTCTGTGTTCTAACCTCTCTCCATTTTTCAAAAGCATCTCCAATATTGATCCTAGTTTGAGCACATAAAAACAGTTGAACCGAGCCGGTGCCGTGCAGTGTGGGAAAACGAGGCCAGACAGTTTTTTCATGACAGAAGGCTTCTTCTCTCTGTTGTCATTGAAGCCCTGAGTAGTTTAGAAATCATGTTTCAAACATGTGTGAGGGTCACTTCATGACACCAACACTGCAGTTTGTTTCCCCCCCAACACAGCGTTCAGAACGTCAGCCTCTCTGCATCATCAAACAGCCTTTAAACCAAAATAAAGACCAGAAATCATCCACTTCACATTCTCACATCGACAGTCCTCTTCATGCTTTAGGTTATCCCTTTTGAATTCATCCACGATGAGTCGAATATTTTAACGCAGCGTTTGTGGAGCAGTAAAGCTCCCGCGACCTTTTCTGTTAATGTGACAATCCTATTGGTCCGTTTGGGGAAACTGTCAGAGAGGAAACTTGGTGTAACTTGTGTGAAAGATTCTTTCACCTTAAAGGTCAAAATGTTAAAAAGCTGCACATTTCTCCTCGACATGAAGTGATAATGTATTTATGCAGATTGAGGAGGGGGAGAAGGTTCGACTCTGGATGAAAATGTTTGTGACATGCCTTATTGTTTACTCTTCATACCTTTCATTTGCCAAAAGAAGATCATCGATGTGATGTTAGAAACGCTTCCAGAGATTTGTGGCTACGATCAAACAGGCCGTTTTATTTTTTTAAATCTAATTTTTTATTGATTTAAAACGTCACATTTTCTTTTGTTGGAAAAAAAACAAAAGGAGTTATAATATGCAGTAATTTAGTGATGTAATCCTCGACAGTAGTACAGGGTGGAAACACGCCAGAGATTTTATAAACGTGTTGAGAAACGCACTTTGATACCACTTGTTGCTCTACGCTGCTTACGAGCCACCAGTTAGCTTAGCTTAGCATAAGGAGCTGGGCGGAACAGCTCACCTGGCTGTTTGGAAAGGGAACTAAAACCAGCCTGCCAGAGAGGGGATGGAGAGACGCACAGTGAGAGACCGGTTGGTTAACGTAGAGAAGCGTTTAAAATATTCTCTCGATGTGGAGGAGACCAAAAATGAGCTGAAAGAGTCGTTAACTAAAATTCACCTGGTGGACAAAAATAGGACTACAAAGTCTCCATGTGCCAACAAGTTCACTTTATCAATTTATTATGTTAAAGCAACAATATGAAGAAGTTCAGTTTGGTGGACTTTGGCGCCGTCTGAAGGTCTCTGAGTGTAACTGCACCGTCGTAAAACCACAGACTGTAAACATGAACGGAGTGAAGTCACCCGTCTGATCCTGCAGGGGGCGCTGGAGTCGCATCGATGGCGGTCTCCATGCTGGAAATGCTGTCTCAGTCTAACTTTCAGTCAACCTAACGACAGGCTGAGAGCTGAGGCGGGTTTTAAGATTGCGAGTGAAAAGGCAGCTTAGCTTACTTGGTCGTTGCTCGTCCATAGAGCTCGACCTCAGTGAAGGTCGTCCCTCTATGTTGGTCCGAAGAACAGAATCTTCAGCTCCTATGAGCCGCCAGCTCGTTCCTTTTTATCGGTTATCCGTTGAGCAACTGTTGGTGCAGAGTCAAAATGTGGGCTATGCTAAACTCAAGCTAACTAGCTAAACGAGCTAACCTACAGTAGAGCGCCATGAACAGCTGTTTTACTGTCGCCAGCCACAAATTCAGAGGGTGTGAGTCCTTCTACTGCAGTTTCCTGTGTCCTGACCAGGTGCGCCCAATTTACCAATCATTAGCTCCTCACTAACAGTTGGTGAGGAAATGACATCACCCTGGAACTGGGAGTTGTAGTTTTCTCCCGGGCCTCACTCCAGCCATTTTGGTGCCCTAGACGAGAATAGGATTTGGCACCTGAGGCTGCCGCTCGGTCTACGTCCATGTTTCATACAGTCGACGGTTTCAGTGCAGGCAGGACAACAACCTGCGCCTCACCTTTGTGTTATGCTAAGCTAACGTGCTGCTGGCTTTAAATGGAGCGTACAGACACGAGTGGTATGAATCTTTTTCTGTTAAAGGAAGCGTCTCTTTGGGTTTGATTAAATGTTGGGCGTGTCCCCCTCCTCAGAGGTTTCTCTGTGATGCAGTAAAGATGTCAGTGTTTTTCAAACACAGGATTGCACTCCTCATCTCCGCTACACTTAAAAAAAAAAAAAAAGAAAGAAAAGGGAAAATCCACCAAAATATTTTAGTTTTCCCGAAACTTGTGCCCGTATTTTCTCGTCTTAATAAAAGATGTTTCTTTGGTGGAATCCCTTTACTGAAGCCGCCTCATGTGCCATTGTTTTTGTCTGCAGTGTCGAACACTGACCGGTTTGTAAATCAGCATTCTGCATGTTGAGCCATTTTTGGTATTTATTTATTTGTTAACGTATTTTATTTATGTATTTATCCTTTTTTTCTGACTGAACTGTGAAACCAGGGGAGCTCATAACTCTACACTAATTCAGACACTAAACATTCGACTGACAGATTGTTCTGATGCCAAAATCAAGAGGCCTTAATCCAGCAAACCTAGATTGTAAAAAGAAAGAAAAACGTGTCATTCCTGACAAAAAAAAAGATCCACCTGAAGACTCCTTTGAGCTGAAAGTCACGAGTGATTCATATATGAAATGTTAACAAACGCTTTTGTACTCATTTTTACAGACTATTTATTAAACTGTGATTTTGTAAGAAATAAAAGAAGAAACAATAAATGTGCTCGTGTGTGTGTGTGTGTGTGTGGACAGCTTCTTTTTACCAACACAAGTCGCCGGTTCATTAATACAAACATTACTTTATTATTTTGTATCATTCACAATTTAGGAAAACAAAACAGCTGGCAGGCTAACATCCAGGAAGAAAGAAAGCAGCTGTGTTGTAAAGAAATTCATCGCGCTCTAAAAAGATAAATGTGCCTTGCAAAGACGGAGGGGGAGGGGCTTAGTGTTCAAAACATCACATGACAGTCGGCATCTCTTCTCTGTGCGGGTTTGGATTGTGTGAAACGACGTCGTGGTGAAAAACAAAAAACTGCTGACAAACTGAAGCGAGTTGACGCCCCGCTGCTGTGACACGTCTCCCGTCAGGTTTTGGGGATTAAGAGGCACGTTAAAACACGAGCCATAGAGAGTCCCAGCCGTCAGGAGAAGTCAGCAGCAGGACGGAAACATCAGGAGATTAAATGATGGAGGTAACGAGCCGACTGTACCGTGGGTAGCATTCATCTCCCCCTGCAGAAACACGACCTGTGAGACGCAGCCCAGCGGCACCTTGAAGCCCAACCCGTCTTTTAGAAAAGGAAACGGGGCGTCAACGTGTTTCTGGGGGAATCTCACCTTCCACCTATTGACTTAAAACAGACAATAGAGTGAAAGCTGAAGCAGGGCAGAGTGTTAAATAATTTAAATTCATATTAAAACAACCCTCTCTCTGCAAAGTCTTTTTCCTCTCAGACGGTTCTTCATGTCACCAGGAATTAACCAAAACATTGTGCGTCGTCATGACAACAGCGTTAACAGACATTTCAGTCCAGGCTGGTCCACGAGTTCATCCGTCTGTTGCTTTAAAAAAAGTCAGGTGTCCGGCCTCAAGTCTTTAGCAGCTCCTGGTCCTCGTGCAGACTCGTCAGTTGAGTTTGATGGGCAGGTCCTCTCCGTACTTGCGGAGGAACTTGCTGTGGTTGTGGTCGACGGCCCACAGAGGAGGGAGGTGTCGTGGCTGCATGGTGGTGAGGAAGTGCTGCCTCCAGCGACGCTCCAGCTCCATCAGACCCTGAAGGCCCTGCCCGGCTTGAGCCTGGACCACCTTCAGACCGTGAGGTACGTACGCCTCGTTGAAGATCCTTCAGGAGGAAGAGAGGAGCAGTCAGACTTTTTATAACGCACCTTAAAGTTTATGCACATGCAAACTCTTTGTGATTTTTTTGATCCAGCAGATGTCGCCCTTGAGCACCAGCATGAAACCAAAACAACTGGCGCTGCATTGTTGTGTTAGCATGCTAATGCTAGTGATCTTTATTATGCTGGTATCTTCACACTGCATGTAAATTTACCTGAAATGAGCGTGATCTAGAAACACAGTTAAGCAGTGAGTACAGTATGTTATTCTTCTTTTCTCTAGTCCCTCAATTAAACTACTTTTATACACGAGGGGAGGAGTCAGCCGGCCATCCAGGCGATGTAAACAAAGTGAAGATAGGACTCTGAAAACTGTGAAAACATCACAGACAGTGGGACTCGGGTGTTACACCCATTGTAGACAGTCATGACTCACAGAGTTATTTTCAGAGGATAAACTTGATTTCTACATTTAAGTTTTAAAATCACAAAGACTTTAACTGTCAGGCAGGCGGCCCCCTGAAATCTTCCTGAGTTGGTTGTTTAAACATGCTCCTTACAGCGGGACACTTCACCCCGCTATGAAAGAATAATGGGGCTACTGGTGCGTTAAAGTTTGTCAGTTTTTACATGTGGGATCACTGCTAAGGACTAGAGGTTGAGTTTTATTTGAGAGCATGATGAAAGTGTTTAAAACAAGAGGAGTATAAATAAGAGGATCATCAGTGATCATTGGCTGGTTCATCTGTAGACCTCCTGAGGACATTTCATGAGCTTCATTAAACAGCTGTGAGATTGATCCCGCCCTGCAGACCCGGTGAGTGACCTCACAGCGTGTTACTCAGACCCCTCTAGCCTCTCACTAAACTGCAGACTGTGATGTTAAACGTGTAGTGACTCGACAACGAGCGAGCGTGAGCTGAAGATGCTAAAGCTCCCGGTGGTTATACATCATTATGGCTCCAGGAGGGGCGGGGTTAAGTTCAGGAACCCCAGTCTGATAGAGCAATCGATTTTGATTAGTTTGCACGCGCCGTGTACAGAGGCTGTAGTCCTCGGAGCGGGCCGCTGAGTTTGAATATGTTTTTTTTAAACCAGCCGACAATTTCAGGAAATCATTTTTAGCCCAACGAGATTATTTGGGTGGATTTACAGTAAAATAAATATAGTAATGATTTAAAATAATCTTTGTGTTCTGTTGAGCTTGTTTTTATTTAAAGTTAATATTTATAACAAGACCCTCGGTGTGACCTCACCTGGTCTCCAATCCGGCGGCTTGCTGCAGCACGTCGTCCGTCAGCTCCTCCTCCTCCTCGTTCACGTTCAGGAAACTCTTGATCAGAGTCTGCAGCTCGTCTCGTCGCTGCTCGGGGAGTCCGTCCCCGGCGGTGAGCAGAGCGCGCGCCGCCGAACGGACCCGTCGTCGGTCCGAGTCCTCCAGCAGACGCACGCCCTCCTCGCAGCCCTGAGGGGCGGAGAACTCGTCGGCCAGCTGCTGCTTCAGGAAGCTGTCGTGCACGTTGGAGGCGGCGTGGCAGCTGGTGCACAGCAGCAGGATGTCGTGGGAGTTGTGGTCCTTCATCTCGGTGGGAAAGTGACGCCTGTACTCGTGTGGCACGATGTTTTTCCTGTTGAGATCGGTGAGACAGGAGTGATGTGAGGTTAAGGGTGATGAAAATATGAGATGAGATGATGAGATTCAACTTTATTGTCATTACACATATACAAGTATAGAGTAACGAAATGAGGTTTGGCATCTCACCAGAAGTGCAAATAAGCAGAAAGTGCAAAAGTCTGTGCTATGTACAGTAATTACAAAATTTACAGGTGTAGACTAAAAAAAGTGAATTATTAGGTATATCTGGATGGCTGGATTAATGGGATGAAAACATGACTCAGCAATAAAAACAGAAACATGTTCAGAACAGATATGATCATTTTAGTTTAGTCATCTTAATTTGTGATTTGAAACGTATTGAAGATGTCCAACCTGATGTATGAATCTGCTTTTCCACAGACCACACACAGATTCTCTTTAGCAGTGAGATAATAATCCTGCTGGGAGTCGGGACGTCCCGACGGCTCAAACAGCAGCCGGACAACGAAAGGCTCTTCACTCTGCAGCACTGGGTCAGAACACAGGTTTCATTTAGAGGCTCTTCAGAGACATTAATGCAGAGAATATGACACATAAGACCATTTTACACTTTACATGCAGTGTTCATTTAAACTAAAATCTCAATGATCAGTGTGAGAAGCAGAGACGCTCAACATGCAGCAGATAATCAAACGTTCTTCAGGCTCGACCACACAGAGACGCATCGATACAAAAGTGTCACCAGATAAACCATTGTTTCCATATGGTACATCTGGCTTGCAAGGCGCTCTAACAGTTTTTGGGTGTACATAAAGTGGGGGGAGCTCGGAGAAGAGAAGCTAATCCTTCACATCTAAAGGAGCCAGTTGAGGAGGTTCAGGCATCCGATTAGGATCCTCCTGAACGCACCCCTTAAAAGGTTTTCCAGGTACGCCTAACTGGGAGGAGACCCGGGGTCGACCAAAAGTTCCTCACTGAAGGTGTTATATATCCATCAGGTCTGGGAACGCCTCGGGATCCCACAGGAGGAGGAGCTGGAAAATGTTGCTATGGAGACGGGAAGTCTGAGTGGACTGAAGTCTGCTGCCAATGCGACCCGACTTTGGATAAGCCAAAGAAAACTGATGGATGGATAAAAGTTGAAACAGCGGAGTCGCAGCTCTCGTCATTTTGACTCTTTGCAGAAGCAGCCAATCAAATCAAGTAGAAGGATTAACCTCCTTTTAATGACTTTCCCCTCCTCCTCGTATGGGTGCAAAGAAACATTTGCTCAAACCCATTTTCCCTCTACTTATTTGATTTGGTCTCCCTTGTGCACATGCAGCCCCGCTCAGCAGGCGCTCCCCGCTCAGCAGGCGCTCCCCGCTCAGCAGGCGCTCCCCGCTCAGCAGGCGCTCCCCGCTCAGCAGGCGCTCCCAGCTGCGCTGCGTCTCTCTGTGATCGGGGTCTTACTCCTCTGCTTTCTCAACACATGAAGCTTTTGAAGATTCTGGATCAGATTTTAAACTTCATGAGTGAGGGAGATATTTGTCAGGTTTTGGGTTGTAGTGTAAAAACTTGATGTTGTGTCTTTAATGTCATGTTGAGAGTTTTCTAGAGTACCTCCTATTCCTTTATCTAGGTACCATTTGGCTTTCTTCTTGTCGCAGGTACACAGAGGCTGGCCGTCTGGAGCGTGGAGGAAACAGTTATCATAGAGAGGAGACTTCCTAGAAAACAAAGAGAAGGCTTGATTGTGGACTTCAAGGTTTTTGTTTCCCAGTAACAAATCTTATACTTCAACATTCAGAAAACCTAGAGCTGGTGGATTAAATCATTGAATCATGTACTTAACCCTCAGGCATCAGTTTCATTTACGACCCTCTGAAGTCACTAAGGACAAAATTGTCCATGCCAAAAAACTGATAAAAATAGAACAGATTTATATTTTTTTCTACTTTTCTCTGCATAAATCTCTGAAACAACTTCAGACCTGCTCAAAACTACCAAACAATCAATCATTTTTAGGAATTTAACCCTTTAAATGCCCGTTTGATTACATGATTCTGGCATTTAAAGGGTTAAATTCCTAATAATTATTAGTGATGCTTCTGACAGACGACTACAAACTGAGCAGATTGAATCTCAGCTGTCGTATTAAAAACAGTTTCCATAATGCGATGTTCCCTCCTCACCTGGCGGAGTAGCCCACCCCCAGCGGTTTCCTCTTGTTGTTCTTTCGAGGGTCTGGGACTTGCTGATCTCCAGACTCGGGGCTTTCATAAGCGGCCGGCTTCCGCGTCCTCCGCTTCCTCTCTCCGTCTGTGTTCCTGTCGTCTCCTCCGTCTCCTCCTCGGCCTCTGAAGGGAACGTCCACCAGGCCCTGGCAGCGGGACGCCAGCTCTGAGTAAGAGCACCCGCTGGAATAGGCGGGCTCAGCTTCAGAGTGGAGGCCGAGCAGACGGAGGAAGAGGGCGATGGAAACCTGGGCGTCTCTGGCAGCGTAGATCATCTGGTGAAGAGAGAGAGAGCAGATGATCAATAAGGAGGGAGTGTTTCAAGCTGCTGCTTCCAGGATTTCTCTTTTGATTGATTTGACTCTACACAGAAACAAGACACTCTCCTGCATGAGGTCAAGATTATTTAAACTCCTCCCCATGAAATGTAGTTTTTCTGTCGATTTGTCAGCTGGCTCTTATTACAATTCTACAATTCTCTTATCAGACTCTTTTATCCAAAGCGACGTACATCAGAGAGTAAGAACAACACAAGCAAGGATCTAGAAAAAAGGGAACAATGTGAGTAAGAGCAAACGATCAGCTTTGAGTCTGATTGGACACACAGGTGCTGACAGGAAGTGACCAGAGGCAAAGCACAACATTGAGGGCAGTTCTTGAGAGCTCTAATCAGTATAGAAACCATCTTATAAGTCATCGTTATCAAACAAAAACCATCGTCATTACCATCATCATCATCAATAATATGGAGACCATCATCATTAAGTTAGTAGGTATTCATGAAAGAGCTGGCTCTTTAGCTTTATTACTACAATACCCAAAAGCCTTTGCAACAGTAACATGTTAGCCACACAATCAAAGGGTGGATGAATGTGTTCCTGGTTCTCTTTTCAGACAGAATCTTAAAATGGACTTAAGCAGAAAATACTTGAACGCCAAAGTGACCCCCCTGCCGTGCCGTCATCGGCGGTAGTAACCGAGGTGTTACAGGGGCGAGACGGGAACCGCAGAGCCAACGAGGTAGAACTCTACTGAGTGTGTGTGTGTGTGTGAAGCTCCCACTGTGCTCTCTGGTGCTTCTGCAGCAGTGTCTCCCTGTACTGTGAAGTCATGTGACTTGGAGTCAATATGAACATCTAAATGAGGGCGGAGCTTCTTCACAGCCCTGTTGTGGATTTGCACTAAGCAGAGGGTTTTTGATAAAACAGAATAAACCCACACACACTTATTCTAACCAACAGACTTGTTTATAAACCATCATGATTTTACTAAATATTTCCAAACCACCTCAGAGCTGACAGAGCTTCGTGCCCCACCTGAGATCTTTTGCGCCCCGACTAAGGGGGCTCAGACCCCAGGTTGGGACCCAATGATGTACAAGATGACCTTTTATTTGATGCACCAATCGGATTTTCACCCTTTGTAGTGTTTGAGACGCTCTTTGGAAAGGGATACATGTCGATGTTAAAAAGATCACCTGGAGGTTTCTTGTGATTTTTATATATTTTGAAAAACTGATTTATGAACAGATGTGAACAATGAGCCGTATGAGATATGTGAGGAGGCCTGTACTCCATGAATCACCTGCTCCATGGTCAGTTGATCTGCCTCCCAGTCACTGCAGCGCAGCTCCAGAGATTTATCCAGAGAAACATTCAACAGATCGGCTGCCAGAGACTTCAGACTCAGGCCGTTAGTCACCGAAGTTTGCCTGAAAACAGAGACGAGTTCAACAGGATCGTTTTAAGATGAAGCATCATAAAACACAAGAGGAGAAAAGGCTGATAAACTCTACCTCTGTCTTAAGGCGATGTAGCGCAGGTCGACTGTACACGACATGGACAGGCCGTAGTCACGCGTCAGGCGCTTCCCGTCTTCATAGCAGCCGACGCCGACTTTCAAAACGTGGGGGTCTCTGAGGACTTCCATTAAGCTGAGGGGGAACGGCTGCCGATCGCTGCGAAACGCCAGCAGCCTCACCAGGACGCACAGACCTGAATATGAGGCCAACTGTAACAGGGAGACCGCAGACGTCCGGCCTTTCTCCGACACCTGCAACGAGAAACGACAGACAGGTCAGACACGACGTCAGAGAGGATTTTAAATATTTGAGGTGGTGTGAAGGGAAAACTCCAACCTTTCATGTTGTTATACTGGTGTGGATGACACTGGATGTTAAATATTAGGTGTTAGTTAGATTTTTGCTCCAGTCGTTGTGATTTACTCAGGAGTAAACCGCTTTCATGTCTTTAAGCAAAACTTTGATGATTCCCTTTCGGATCGATGTTTTTCCTCTATTAATAAAAAGATTGCTGATAATTATTCTGACATTCAGAAATCATTTTTTTGATTAATTTATTACATTGTAGATTTCTGCTGGAGCTGCTCAGAGCAGTATGTAACTCTGACCCCTAGTGTTTAAAATGGGTACTGCAGTCCAGATTCTAAACATCATAGAGAGCTGTCTCCCCCCCCCTCCTCTCTAGAGTGGATGCTCACTCAGGTCACCATGTGGTGGACTCTGAAGCTTCAGTGTTTATCCAGCTCTGCATGGGTCTGTAAACCTTTCTGTGTTCTAACCTCTCTCCATTTTTCAAAAGCATCTCCAATATTGATCCTAGTTTGAGCACGTTTCTGCTCGTGGAGCTTATTAGAAACATGCAGAGGCTTTTTAGGTCGGGTACAATCACTTCTATCTGAACCACTTCTCTTGACCACTTCCATCGCTGCAATGGACCGCCTAATCATTCTGAAACTAAAGAGAGAAGAAGAGGCGGCACGTCTTCACATGCATGAAGCTTGAACTAGACGTCTGATATTTTTGTCAGTTTCTTTTGGATAATCATTTATTGGAGTCAAATCATAGTCGTTCTTATCTGGAAACACCTGCCTGGTTTTATGTCTATATGACACCTGCAGGAATGACTGGACTCTATAACTCCATCTGTCAATGAATCGTGCAGGGTGGATTTTTCCTCTTCATATGTAAAAGCATGCAAAAGGTATTTCTTACGCCTTCGGTCTTTACCCATTCACAGTCGAGCCCCAGCACGGGGAACACCGACAGCTCCTTCTGCATCAGCGGCCACAGCTGCTGCCACTCTTCTTCAGAGCTCACCATCACAGGCTTCACTCCCAGCAGCTGCTCAGAAGACGGTATCTTCACAACGTGGCGCTGCTGAGGGGTCTCACACTCCACTGCCTTGAACTCCTTCTCTTGTACGGGGTCTTTATACTCCACAGCTGTAAACGTCTTTTCAACAGGACACGGAGCGTCCACGGGATCGGCCACCTTCTGGATGAAAGGCAGCCTCTTCCGCTTCGTCCGGTAAACTCGCCATATGAGCAGTCCTCCTAAGGTCGCCCCTAACACCGTCGTTATGACGGCAGTTAAAGGCCCTCGATGAGACATGATGATTTGTGGTGAGCTGGTTGAAAAGTGCAAAACCTGGAGTCAAAAACACACAAGATGAGTTGATCCTTCAGGCGCAGAGAGGAATGTTTCAACGAGCAGGTTTTACCTTTCTGTGTCAGTGGGATGACATGTAGACCGGGCTCTGCATCTGTGCTCTGGACTCTAAGTTCATCTTTCTGGAACAAAACAAAAAGGGACATTTTAAGTCAATTATAGGCCTGACTGCTACATTCATGTACCATCACGATAGTCACATCACAGGACGTGTGATGTGCTACAGCCTGTTTTAGTCTGTAGCTGTAAACAAACACACTTTAAGGGAAAGCTGATGTCCCTGATGGAGGAGAACTAACACTGTTATTGAAATGCCTTTTTTAAATCACAGTTTGCATGTCAGTTCTCCAACTCGCTCATGTTTCTTTTTTGATACAAATTATTCAAAATGCAGCTTCAGGATTGTTGACTCAGTCTGGCAGGTTCTCTCACTTCACTCCGGTTTTATTCTCCTTGCATTGGCTTCTAATAACTGTCAGAATTCATTTTAAAATCTGTGTTTTTTGTTAATAAAGGTCTGCATCATCAGGCACCTGTTTACACCTCTGACCCGCTCCATCCCTAAATCCCCCGCAGACCCCTCAGGTCCTCAGACCAGGGTCTACTTTAGTGCTGCAAAAACGAATCGATAAAAATCTAACTTAAATTGAGTTAAATCAAGTTGGATATAAAAGCTGTTTTTAAACTGACAGCAGATATAAAAAGCACAAACATTTTCGTGACACCTAAATGTTAAATAATATATTTTCTACTTCCTCAATTTTGGAGACATGAGAGGGAGAAGTAGGGGGCGGGCTTTAGAGACACAGAGCTCCTGACCGACTCCTCCTATTGGTTCAGTCAGTACGAAAAGAGAGGAGAGAGGAGAGACGGGAGAGAGGAAAGAGGAGAGAGGAGAGAGGAGACGGGAGAGAGGAGAGAAGAGAGAGGAGACGGGAGAGAGGAGACAGGAGACAGGAGAGAGGAGAGAGGAGACGGGAGAGAGGAAAGAGGAGAGAGGAGAGAGGAGAGAGGAGAGAGGAGACGGGAGAGAGGAGAGAGGAGAGAAGAGAGAGGAGAGAGGAGAGAGGAGACGGGAGAGAGGAGAGAGGAGACGGGAGAGAGGAAAGAGGAGACGGGAGAGAGGAGAGAGGAGACAGGAGAGAGGAGACGGGACAGAGGAGAGAAGAGAGAGGAGAGAGGAGAGAGGAGACAGGAGACAGGAGAGAGGAGACAGGAGAGAGGAGAGAGGAGACAGGAGACAGGAGACAGGAGACAGGAGAGAGGAGACAGGAGACAGGAGACAGGAGACAGGAGAGAGGAGACAGGAGACAGGAGAGAGGAGACAGGAGACAGGAGACAGGAGACAGGAGAGAGGAGACAGGAGACAGGAGAGAAATGAACGACTCTTTTCAGGAAGTGATTCGGTTCAGATGTTTTAGGATTCACAGTTAAAGGCTGTTTATATCTGATCACCTGATGCTAACACTTAGCAGCTAACCTGATGCTAACACTTAGCAGCTAACCTGATGCTAACACTTAGCAGCTAACCTGATGCTAACACTTAGCAGCTAACCTGATGCTAACACTTAGCAGCTAACGTTAGCTTCTGCTCAGTGAAGATTCAGAGTAAAGACCGGAAACGTGTTTTCACCTTCAGCTCATCTGAAGACAACATCACATCTTTTACATCTTTTACATCTTTTACATCTTTTACATCTTTTACATCTTTTCTTCTTCTTCTTCTTTCTGTCGCTGAGGGAAACGTTAGCCTGGTTAGCCACAGCAGCTAGCCGGCTAACTCGTTAGCTTCAGGCAGTTTAAAAGATTCTTCACTAACACGTTACCTGGACTAACACGTTACCTGAACTAACACGTTACCTGACCTAACCCGGGACAGCTGAGTCTTACCTTTACGTTTTTAACCAACTCAACGCCAGTTTCTCACACATGTACTCTTGCTTTTTTATGCTAATCTGAGCCATGTCTTCCGGGCTGTTTTATAACCACGTAGCTCTGCAGGTAGCGCCCCCTGCCGGACAGGAGGAGAACTACATCCCCTGCCGGACAGGAGGGAAACTACACCCCCTGCCGGACAGGAGGAGAACTACACCCCCTGCCGGACAGGAGGAGAACTACACCCCCTGCCGGACAGGAGGGAAACTACACCCCCTGCCGGACAGGAGGAGAACTACACCCCCTGCCGGACAGGAGGAGAACTACACCCCCTGCCGGACAGGAGGAGAACTACACCCCCTGCCGGACAGGAGGAGAACTACACCCCCTGCCGGACAGGAGGAGAACTACACCCCCTGCCGGACAGGAGGAGAACTACACCCCCTGCCGGACAGGAGGGAAACTACACCCCCTGCCGGACAGGAGGGAAACTACACCCCTGCCGGACAGGAGGAGAACTACACCCCTGCCGGACAGGAGGAGAACTACACCCCCTGCCGGACAGGAGGGAAACTACACCCCTGCCGGACAGGAGGAGAACTACACCCCTGCCGGACAGGAGGAGAACTACACCCCCTGCCGGACAGGAGGGAAACTACACCCCTGCCGGACAGGAGGGAAACTACACCCCTGCCGGACAGGAGGAGAACTACATCACCTGCCGGACAGGAGGAGAACTACACCCCTGCCGGACAGGAGGAGAACTACACCCCTGCCGGACAGGAGGAGAACTACATCACCTGCCGGACAGGAGGAGAACTACATCACCTGCCGGACAGGAGGAGAACTACAACTACAACAACACACTTTGAGAGCTTCACAAGAGAACTTATTTTATTCTTCTAATTACTTTATTATCCATAGATCCTCACTTCATTTCATTGCTCTTCTGTTTTTTTGTTTTTGTTTAGTTTTTAAGTCCAGTTGATCTTAACTGCTTCCTTTTCTCTAGTTACACAAAGAACAAAAACAAAACAACACAACTGCTGCTCCCATTTTTTATTGCTGCTGCTATTTTAGCATAAATCTGTAGCGGTATATTTTATTTAGACATGCCTATTGCTGCTACTGTGTACAGTTTATTATTTGTATATAACTTGTGTTTTTTATATTTGTGTGCTGTTCTATCCTTTGGTGTTACCTGCTGCTGAGGGAACCTTCCCAAGGGATTAATAAAGTTCCTTTCTATCTATTTAATGCTTCAGCTGTTTTGATTGTTATTTCATTCTATATCGAATACCTTCCTCTTACCATTTACCATCTTAAAGATTCCTCTTCTCTTGTTTTAAAGCTTCTAATTACTTTTTTATTGTTTCTCTCTTTTAATTGAATTGATTTTTATTTTATTTATTTATATACTTTATTAATCCCTGAGGGGAAATTCTGGTTATTGAGAGACATGCTTCTCACACACATGCACAAACAGGACCTGTGGACGTGTATTAATGGAGAGATGTCCAAGTGGAAGTGACCTGGCACCTCTCCAGCTACCAGACCTACTTCCACAATATGGTCTGCATCTCCGGTTTCCAACCCAAGTCCCTACGGACTGAACTACTGACGCTAATTTATCTTCTTACATTGTTGGTCCTCTTGGTCTCAACCTCAGTTGCTTAGGTTCCTGTGTTGCCTGAGTAATCATGATGCCTGACTTCCTATGATGTTCAGGTTTTTATGTTTTATAGAGTATTGTCAAGAGGAAGACGAGAGACACCAACAATACAGACGAGATTAAGGACGTTATCAAAGCGACCTGAGCTTCCATAAAGAGATGCACCGTCCTTTTTATTTCATATTTTCTTTTTTCATTCTGATGTGATTTTTAAAGTTTGAGTGCAAAGACTTGAAACGTAAGCTATGTTGATCGAAAATAATCTTAACAACATTTTCTGGACCCTGAAAAACACTCTGCATCTTAGAACATATTTAGTGTTTGAAAAATGTAAATGAGTTAAATCCAATCAACATGGATATTAGGGGTGGGGATCCCCAGAGGCCTTACCCTGTAAGAGGCTGCATGCACCTCACAATCTGAACTGTTGAGATTTCAGTCTAATAAAAACTGAACTGAACACAAACTCTACAGACGACTGAACAATGGCAGCAACTTTTTGAACAATGAAACTTGTTCAAAATGAAGTGTGCTACTGCTTCACGAATTAAAAAAATTAAAAAGCATATTTGCTACTAATATAATAAAAATATCGATACTTGGCCGTCCATGAGACGATATAATATCGCCACGATACTCAGCTGTATCGACCCTCCACCTCTAATGGATGTAACAGGATATCTGACTGACTGTGCTCGGTTAGTTTGCAGTTTAACAATAAACACATTCCTTTAATAATCAGTTAAATTATGTGGAAACCTCTGATCTGTGAGCAGCATGATGTTCGCTTCCTCTCGCTCTTAAACATATTTTTAAATAATCTTTGAAAACAGATTTCAGGACGCTGTCAACATTCAAACATGAAGAACAAAGACCACGTCGTCCTCTACCACCATCAATTTATTCAATCTTTTAGCTTCAACGTTTCTCCAAAGACGTGGAATAAAGTAATGAAATAATTACAAAATGGAAAAATAGATCAGATCATATTCACAGGCTTGATTTAAAAAAATAAAAACATGACAGAGAGAAAGGAGACAGTGAGAGATGAAACCGTTTTTTTGATCTCCCTGTAGTTTACTGTCGACCGCTGGAGCCGAAGACGGCTGGCGGAGGTCGGGTCGAGTCAGCACCAACACTGACTCACCTGTGAGGATCAAGGTCACCTGTGAGGTCAAATCATCGACTTTAGTGCTTGTGCAAAATAAAAATTGAGAAACCAACTTCTTAAAAAAATAAGATAAGAGGCGGCGAAACAGAAGAAGACTCATCCTACTGCGTTAAATAAAAAAAACAAGAATGTTAGTACACAACGTAAAAGAGTGAAGAAGAAAACGAGAAGTACTGATGTGTACTAACTATGACAGACTGAGCACAGGTAAGAGAGGCAACCAGTCGGGCACCACCACCAGGTCCGCAATGATTGTTGCTGCAATGATACCCTATTTACAGTGAGACGCTTCACATCCAATCACAGGATGCGACAGACGGAAACACAGATTTCTCTTCAAAAAATAAACATCAAAGTAAAGCAGCTGTCCCTTCACAAAATCTCTTTACATCACATTAAAAATTAGCACTGCTGTAAGCTGTGTGTACAGTATAGATTCTTTATAGATATATATATATATATATATATTTTATGTATAATATATACGGTCATTTCTTGTATACAGGAACATGTCTCGCTGTAGCTAGCCTGTGCCTTTGGCACGATTACTTACATCTCTTCTGTTAGATTCCAAAGCTATTTAAAATATACTTAATGCATAAAAATAAAGATTTGGCATCGTCTCACTCTACTCTTCTGATTGGGAAGTTAATCATGAGAACTTCTTGTGTGGAAGCTGAGTTCCCTCAGTGCTGCAGTTCCTCTGCCAGGCAAGGGAGATCTTGTTCTGTCAATGGGGGGGGGGGGGGGCGGCTGGATTGAGCAAAAGCGGGCGGGAGACAGGAGCAACCACACCTGGGTAGGTTATCGGGGGGCTGACAGGGGGGTGGGTGTGGCTCGACACAGATATTCCACGGGGTAAAGACGAGCGCTCCACAGCATGAACAAAACGAGACAGACAAAGCTAATGAATCGTCCGGGGAGCTGCGCTCTCGTTTACAGCAGCCTGTTTTCTTTTCCTCCCCTCAGTGCTGTGCAGAGTTCTGCTCCCTGCTGATCCGCCCCCCCAGGCTCTCCTCGGTCTCCCCGTTCTTTTTGTTGCCCTGCTGAGCTTGACCGCTGAAACTGAGTTGAAGAGAGACAGAAAGTTGTTGCCCGCTCTTCTCGAGTCGATCACACGTCTGCCCTTTGATTAAACGGCCTCCTTATAGTCCGGGCCTTTTCTAATCTCTGGTCGGTCTTCAGAGCTGGATCTCAAAGGTCTTGTGCAGCTCGGTGGAGAAGGGGTTTGTCGGGGAGGGCGTGGTGCGCTGGCGGGAGCGGCCCTCCAAGGCTGCCCACTGGGCCTCAAAGTTATCATCCTGCGGCCCCGGAGGCGGCTGGGTGGCGGGGGAAGATGGAGCGAGTTGGGATGGAGCAGCCCAGTTGTCTGATCCGTTAAAGGTGGCGCTGCCGTTGGAGGGCTGGAGGGGAGCAGGGTGCACTATGGCGGGCGGCGGGGGTTTGATAAAGGGGCTGACGCTGCCCACAGCCTGGATATCATGCTGGGTTGTTGTGGAGGTCGGGAGCGGGTAGGGCCCGGGCTGCGTGGCTGAGCCGAACACGTTAGCCACCATCTGTGAGGGCGTGATGCCGACCACCGGCACGCTGGGCTGAGGGAACGGCAGCCCGTTCGGCATCGGGTAGGCCGGAGCCTGAGCGTGGAAGGCGGGCTGGCGAGGGGGCAACATGGGCACGGCGGAGGGCAGAGAGGACATAAAGGCCACCGGGGGAACGGAGGGAACAGAAGCCACGGGCATCGGCACAACGGGAGCTGAAAACGGCTGAGCGGGGGGAGGGGCCGCCGCCAGGATCGGGTTGGTCGGCGGGGCTCGGACAGACTTGGTGACCTCTTCTAACCACCGGTCTGCTTCTGAGGGCGTGCGTCTGTGAGACGATAAGACTGGAGAGGATGACGGGGGGACCACGATCACCGGGGTGGGGGATGTCCAGTTACTTCCTGTGACAGAGAGGCAAACAAAGTGAGACAAACATCAGGTACAGGAAACAAGCGAGACAGATGACATTTTGTTGTTTATTGTTTTCGTTCTCCTTTGACTCTTCTTCTCTTTTAATTTAATTTTATTCTTTCATTTTATATAACTCATTTGTTTGTTTGTTTGTCTTCCTAAAGATGTTAAATATCGTAGAGAAAGGGAAGAAAACCTTGATGGAGGGAAACATTTATGAATGAAAGACACAGATCCAAGCTACCTCAGTTTTTACTTCAAGCTCCTTTAAACAAACTGTAAATCATGTTTCTGTAGTGTAAGTGTTATTTTTAGTATTTCCACATCACTGGGGGGACACGACCTTTTTGACACCACACCACTTATAAACATGTCAAATATTGTCGTCCTTATGTTGAATATAAAATATGTGTACTGTATGTTAAGACATGATGACAATAAAAAGTAATTAAAAAAAAGACAGATGAAAGCGGCGCCGTAAGCCCGGTCTGCGTCGCTATGTGTCCCAGGTTGCTTTGAGCAGCCGCTTGCAATACACAATGAATGTGGGGCAATCAAGTCAGGTCACGTGCAGAGGGAGATGGTGATGGCTGCACATGCACGCTGGTTTAACGGACGCAGCTTTAGGTGTTGAAAATGTGTCTTAAGCCTGGCTCACACTGTGCGATTTTTCCCCGATTGTATAAAAGTCGGGGTGGCATGTCAGCTCACATTGCAAGAGGGAAATCGGGACGGAGTGTTGACAGTTGTAAATAAAGTTTCCTTTGAAAAAAACAAAGGCCAAGGGTTGGTGAAAGAGAAGGAAGTGGAAGTTGTTGTAGGATAAAGGAAAGTTGATATAATCGTAGATATATGGAGACAAGTTTCAGAAAAGTGCTGCACTGATGATCTGTACGCCGGGTGGCGTCGTGCCGCTGGTCGCCATGACAACAGTCCTCCCTTGTCTGATTATATTGTAGTCACACACAACTTCTGCCGGACCCCTTCATGATGTAATCATCCAGATTTTAAATTCTAAATATCAAACATGTTTAAAATGAATCGGGGCGTCCCCGACGATCGCCGGGCAGATCGGGGACGTTAAGATTGGATCTTTGGACCGCTCACACTACGAGATAATCTGAACAGATAATCGGGTCCGAGCAGCCTCGAGTCGGGAGAGACCCTGAGATTGTCGGGAAGAAGAAGAAGAATCAGAGCTCAAATCGATTATCCTGCAGGGTGAGCCAGGCTTAACGGTCGTACACTGTGATGTCACAATAAATCATTCTTCATATCAACAGCTGTAACCTCGTGCATCCCGTCTCTCTGATGGCTCACCTGGCTGTGCTGAGGCCGGGGCCCCTCCTGGGGTCTTAGCCCAGGGGTTAGTGTCCCGAGCAGGCAGAGCGGGGGGCAGAGCGGGGGGGTTAGGAGTTACAGCAGCAGACGCAGCAGCGACAGAGAAGGCCGGAGCGGCGCCGTTCACTACAGCAGATAAGAGACAGCAGCTAGTACGAGCAGGCGTGTGTGTGTGTGTGTGTGTGTGTGTGTGTGTGTGTGTGTGTGTGTGTGTGTGTGTGTGTCAGGAGTTACACATGCACAACATGACCATGCAGTTAATCAGCAGTCACAACAAAATGTTAATCACATTTATGAAACCAAATACTGCTAATGTGGTTAATGTAAGCAGGAAGTCTAATCGATTCCCACGGCGCCTAATGACCAGGAAACGCTGCCAAAACTTGTGGGCAATGAAAAACACGGCTGGCCTGCAGATGCATGTTGGCAGACATCAGCTGCAGAGATTATGTGCGGTCTCAATCTGCTGCTGGTCGAGGAAGACGTGCAGAAAACTAAATGGGCTAAAAATGTATCTGTGTACTTTTCAGTTGAGGTCAGGATTTATTTATTTTTTACCACGAAAGGCTAAAAAAAAGCTGCTTAAACTGTCCGGGTCAGTCGTTACAATTTGACTGTGTTACTCTCTTGGTGATGTCATTTTACCCCTTTTTACACATGTGAGCCAAAACTGCCAAAAAGCACTTCAGAAATCTCTCTCTCTCTCTCTCTCTCTCTCTCTCTCTCTCTCTCTCTCTCTCTCTCATTAGTTCTTCATCAGAGCCTCAGTCGACTCTCACAGTCGTTCAAGGATCGTTCCATTCAAGCAACATGGGGGTGTTTAAAACGTTATACTCTTATTTCAGAACCATAAGTCCACATCATCATAAATGTTTATAGATTTGTCTGTAAATAATTCATGTCTCAGAGCCGATCTTGGTGTTAATATCAAGTTATTAATACTTTTTAAAGGCATGCAGGCGTTTAGAAAAGAAGTTACCTGGTGCCACAGGAGACTGTGGGGATGAGGTCGGTTTGGGCATCGGTGCCGAGGAGAAGGGGTCCTCCGGGGGTCCGCTGAACGCTGAGGTGATCTGAGTGCACAGCGAGCTGATGCTGTCACTTTCTCCTTCGACCTCGGGGACTGGGGAGAGAAAATATGCTAAATCTTTAACGTTAAAATGACAGATGTAAAAAAAAAACATTGTACTAGATATAATGTGGATTACAGCTCTACTTCAACTATCACAATCATCTCTAATCTCTAAGCGATCTTTATTATGCTGGTATCTTCACACTGCATGTAAATTTACCTGAAATGAGCGTGATCTAGAAACACAGTTAAGCAGTGAGTACAGTATGTTATTCTTCTTTTCTCTAGTCCCTCAATTAAACAACTTTTATACACGAGGGGAGGAGTCAGCCGGCCGTCCAGGCGATGTAAACAAAGTGAAGATAGGACTCTGAAAACTCTGAAAACATCACAGACAGTGGGACTCGGGTGTTACACCCATTGTAGACAGTCATGACTCACAGAGTTATTTTCAGAGGAGATACTTGATTTCTACATTTAAGTGTGAAACATCACATAAAGACTTTAACTTTAGAAGTAACAGAAGTTTCCGTCTTTTGTTTGGAGTTGACTGTTTAAGTCGCCTGCAGGTTGTCAGCAGGCTGAGGGGAGAAACAGAGGAGTCGTGGTCGAGAGCTGAACTCACCTGTGTTCTTGCTGGGGAAGTCAGACTTGCGCTGCATGGTGGAGGGCAGCTCGTTCATGCGTAGTGACAGCTGTCGTTTGAAAGGAGACGTCTTCTGACTGAGCACCGGGAAGCCTCTGAAGGAGCCCTGCCTGGCGATCACATCGGCCGGTGCATGCCTGCGCGGTATGGCCTGGGGTCCCAGCGTCCCCACAGAGAGAGGGGGGGAGGACGAGGGGGACGGCGAGCCTCCTGAAGGGTGTGCTGAGGAGTTTGTCACACTGGTGGCTGAGTTCCCGGCAACAGTCACATCGGATTCTGCTGTTAGAGACAAATGTTCAAGCAACAACATCAGGGAGGAAACGATCGCTGTACGGGAACAGATTCAGACCTTTTTTGGCGTCCTGCAGCTGCCGCATGACTTCCTCCCGCTCCGCCGCCTCTGTGGCCGTTGTGACGCGAAACGAGCCCTCGCGGGTGAACGTGGTTCTGTTGGCGTCAAAGGTTGCCGTGACGCCGCACTCCTTCTCTCGTTTCTGTTTCCGCTCCAGACAGGCGGCGAACGCGCAACCCACAGCGTGACTGAGACGCTCTCCCTGAAACAGACGATGCAATATCTCATTATTATGACTTTATTATCTCATAATTATGAGTTTATGATTTTTATTTTTTAACTGGCGGAAATGGGCTTCCATACAAACTGGTGTACAACATTTTTTAAATAAAAATCTTGGAGGGAGGCTATAGACCGCAAAGCGGGCGGCCCAGGTTCAAATCCAGCCTGTGTCTCCTTTCCCGCATGTCATTCCTCACTCACTCTCTCCACTGTCCTATCTCTCTAATAAAGGCACAAAAAGCCAAAAAAAATAAATCTTTAAAAATCTTTAAATAAAAATCTTTTTTTTCTGAAGATAAAAGACAAAAAATAAAAAAACAGACATACTATAAACATAAAAGCACAATAGTCACAATGTGTAGCAGAGAACCAGGGGAGTTACGATATAACATCAGCTATTTACCTGAAATCTCTTCTGTGGGTTTATAAACTCAATCCATCCTTTCCAACATTCATCCGATACATGTCCATTACATTGAACCAGTCTTCTAGTACAGGTGAGCCAGGTTATGGCTTTCTTACTAGCAACCAACATTATTCTGTACATGTATGCTTTGGAAAAGCCTAGAAGTTGAGGTGGCATCATCGCAGATACAAGACTCTAAAGCAAAAATCAAACTTAATTTTTAAAACCTTTTCCATGCTGTCTTTCCTGCTTTCCAATAGTTTTGAAGGTCGGCTGTATTTTAAAGTGATGTCAGAATGATTTAAAAACAACTTTAAAACATGTCATGTTGGAAGAGGAACTCACTGAGTCTTTAATGGCCATGAAACAGTGGCAGATCCAGCGTCGAGTCGTTCCGTCCCTGCAGATGTAAGAGAACGCTCTCTCAAAGTTTCGGTCCGGAGCGCAGAACGACACCTTCTCTATTGTCTGGTCCAGGATCAGGTCCTGCACAGAGACATTTATTATCTCATTAATATAAAAACAGTCGAGATGGAGAGACACTCAGTGGAGTCTGAATGATCGCATGCTGAGCAGCACTTCAATGTGAGGGCTTTAAGAGTGCTCCAATCACTCTGAACTACAACAGGCTCATGTTTGTGTTTAACATCGGAGCCTGCTCGCTGATCACAGAGGAAACCTGGGTCCTGAATAAGACGAGACTTTTATCTTTATACATTTAAAGACATAAGAATTTGATTTCAGAATCTGATTCTGATTCGGAAAACAGATCATGTCAACAATGGAGTACAATAAAGGTTCCTGGACCCGTTGACTCTTTAACACACAGGAAGTCAACACACACTGGAGTTCTTGTTGCGAGGAGCGTCTGTGTCCTCTGCAGGAAATCAAATAGAGGGAGAGATGGAGATTATTATTATTTTTTTAAAATCTCAGATGACAATCAACGGTCTGCATTATTTAGGTGGCTGTAAAGATATCTCAGCGACCGCCCAGGTATTCTCCATTTCTCTGAAACACTTTCACTGATAACTCAAATCTCGCTGGGTCAACATTTAGATCGGAAACATGGAATCCTGCAGAAATGACATCCCTGAAATCACATTAAGTCACACAGTAAATTACAAAAACAAACAGTAACTGCAGGGTTAGAGCAGCAACGCCAAACATCTGCTCTGCAGGCTGAAATGTCAAATGTCAAAAAGCAACGGGACATCTACGTCTGATTACAAAAGGATCTTACTCTTTAGAAAAAACTAAACTACTGTCATTTTTGTCAACAATGTTCAAAAACCATCTGAGTCTTTTGAATGGTAAAAATGAGCACTTCTTTGGATGTACTAATGTTGAAATGATTTGCTCGCCAGGATTTACTTTTCAGCCGTGACTGTCTGTGTCAAGGTTAGACTTGGGGTTAGGGTTAACCCTAACCCTAACCCCAAGTCTAACCTTGACACAGACAGGGTTAACCCTAACCCCAAGTCTAACCTTGACACAGACAGGGTTAACCCTAACCCAAGTCTAACCTTGACACAGACAGGGTTAACCCTAACCCCAAGTCGTTTAGATCCTCCAAAATATTCAACACTGAGCTCAAATCTGAAGGGAAAAGATTTGATGTAGTACCAGCACTGACCACCATGTGTCAGTGCTACCTTCATTTTTATTTATATCTATTCATGCAGGAGCAGCGAGTACATATCAAAACAAAAGCCTTTAGAGGTCACCGGTCCAGAAGCTTTATCAGCTTTTTATCATGACGAGCCGCTGGAGCTCAGCAGCTTCCTCCTTCACTCAATCCACCTCTACTTCCTGTAGCAGCTCATTTTCTTTACCAAGCCCCTCTCTCTCTCTCTCTCTCTCTCTCTCTCTCTCTCTCTCTCTCTCTCTCTCTCTCTCTCTCTCTCTCTCTCTCTCTCTCTCTCCTCTCTCTCTCTCTCTCTCTCTCTCTCTCTCTCTCTCTCTCTCTCTCTCTCTCTCTCTCTCTCTCTCTCTCTCTCTCTCTCTCTCTCTCTCTCTCTCTCTCTCTCTCTCTCTCTCTCTCTCTCTCTCTCTCTCTCTCTCTCAGGAGAGGGGAGACAGTCAGATGTTTTAGTGAGCAGTGAGTGTTTTTCATCGATGCCTCAGTGTTTGCTTAGTCGTTGTATTTTGATAATTAATGCATGACTGGCTCGTTTACAGTTCTTGTTTTGTTAATAAATCATTTTTAAATGTGTTTAAACTTAGTCCTTAGTTTTTTCTTCTTTCCCCAGGGTTTTATTTTATTGTCACTCCCGTCGCCGCTCGCCATCTTGGGGATCGTAACACTTACCTTTGTTTTATCGTCTACGACACGTAGACCATCTGCCGACACCCACAACACCGCCCGCACCGCCTTCTTCCCGGCCTGCAGAGGAAACACAACAGGTACAGGTACGAGTTAGAAACACCTCCAGCCCCTCTGTGCCTTCCCCTTTTGTACCGCTCTTTGGTAACTTAAAAAAAGAATCCAGTCAACACACACACAAAGCACACCTGTGAATAAAGAGAAAGCACCAAGTGAGAGAAGAGGGAGTAGTGACGTGTCATTCAGAAGAGCCCACGCTTTAATCAAAGGAACAAGAAGGTTGATATGAGAACTGGTGAACTGATGCAGCCGACAATGGTGGCCCCCGTTGGTTAGAACAACAACAATAAAATAACAACATTGTGTTTGCACATGAAGGAAACGTTCATTCACACAAACTGTTCATTGTCCCATTCTGGATTCATGAAGGAGAGAAGGCCTGTTAATACAAAAACACACACACACACCACAAAAACACACAAAGTGCCCCGCCCCAGCCTAAACTACCCCACCTGCTCAGACACACATGCATCATTCTGTTTGTCTCTCTCCAGACAGACAGCCCCCCCCCTCCTTCTCTGTGTGTGTGTGTGTGTGTGTGTGTGTGTGTTCTCCCAGAACGATCAAAGAGTGAAGTTTTACGTGAGAGGAGGAAAAATAATAATACTGCTCATAATCAAGAGACACACTCAGACACACAAAGCAATAACTTACTTTTGCAAAGAATCCTTTGAAGAATTTCCTGTCCTGGAAGTGGATGTGGTGTAAAAAAAAAAAGGGAGGGTGGGTGAGAGGGGTGGAGGAGACGGGGGAGGAACATGGCATGAAAATGTTACCTAAGAGGTCTAAAAATGGTCTGGAGCCCACAGGGAGGGGACATGATTCGGTTTTTATTTTATTTTTTTAATTTGCTGGAGGTGAAGCTGGATCATGAGTGAGTGAGGGAGTGAGTGAGGGAGTGAGGGAGTGAGTGAGGGAGTGAGGGAGTGAGGGAGAGTGGGTCAGGTCTCTCCACATGAGTTCATACTGATGGAGGTTTTAATGGGTGATGATGAGGTTGTTATTGCCTTTAAGTTGAAGACTATTAGTAGGGCTGGGCGATAAAACAAAATACATGATCATGATCGTTTTTTTTCTTTATTAAAAAGATGATGACGGAAAAGTAAATAAACACCTAATTGAGCCGTTTCAGTTGAAAGAGGGGCTGTGAGCCAGGTTTTATGAGGAAGCTGAATATCAGCTGTGCTGCAGCAGCTCTGCCAAGTTCAAACGTAGTTTGAACTCAATTTCTAATTCAGGACGGAGATCGTTCCAACGTAGGCAGAAGTTACTCCTTAAAGGAGATCTCTTATCCTCACTCTCACCATTAATGATGTCAGTCTGGAACACTTGTTGAGCAGCAATGTGAGATGTGTAGCTCAAAGACTTTCTTATTTATCTGATACATGGCGTCAGTAAAATCTCTCCTTTCAGCCTGAAACGCTTCATTTCAGCTGCTGTCTCTTTAAGCCCTGCCTCCCCATGTGCACACTCTCCTCTGATTGGCCAGCTCTGTTTACAGTCACAGGGAACGTTGAGTGTATTCGTTTTTTTATTTTTTATTCTGTGTTTTATGATGTGACCACATTCTGTCACCTGGTCGGAGGTTACTCTTGTCCTGCTTGGACGCAGCTTTTTCATTTTCATCCAGTGGAATAACCGATTCTCATGTCCTGCTTCTGCCGATGTGTTTGCACAAGGGTGAGTTTGGTGAAGTGATGAGCCCTCGCTCGCCCGCTGCCTCTCTGTTTTTGATTGTAGATGGTGACAGCACGTGTTCTCGCGGTTCCAGTCGATCGTTAAGACAAGTTTCTCTCCTGATTCAGAGAAGTCGTTCGGGTATGGTTCTGCTTGAAACTTAGCGCTCAGTGTCGCATTTCTTATTTCTTTAAATCTCAGATGGTCTCCATGTCTGTCCCCGTGTGGAGGCAACTAACCACGCCCGAGGTGACTACAGGTCAAACTGGCCGACGGGCGCTGCAGCAGCCAAAACACAGTAGAGACTCCTGACGTCGTTTTTTTTTTTTATCAGCTCAAGCGCTGAGAAAAACTCACAGACATGTCAGGAAAAGCCATGTCTTGATAAATCACTCCGACATTTCAGCTAACTCATCGTGTTCCAGTTGATTCCATTTTCATCGTTTTACCCGTGATTGGTTTTGTTTTCTGCATCGTGGAAATCATAGGGCCGTAGAAAGGTGAGGTGACTTGGAGGACGAGGAGGAGCAGAGGTCAGCCGTGTGTTCTCAGTGATCGATTACATCACTCAGAAATGTTTGATGACTTTGTTTTTAACTCCTGCTTCAGTCCAGATCATTTCATCCGTCCAATCAGCTGGGGTTGTTGAATGACCTCATTAGGGGTGGAGTTGAGATTAGCTTTGACATGCGGGCTAAAACCTGCAGACTGAAACAGGCTGATTGATCGATGTAAGTCCAGTAAAGTTATACATCCAGTTTGATCATGATCGATCGCATATTGAGGTTCTTTGAATTATCGCCCCGCCCTCTCTGTTAGTACTACCACATTAGAAGCCAGTCCACCAAAATGACTGGCTCCCTGACAGCTGTTCCCTTTTACTTCAACAATAACAACAACAACCCTACGACAGCTGAGACAGCACACCAAACTGCCTGGACGGAGGAGATAAAGATGGCGGGCCCCTTCAGGTGTGTCTGTGCGTGTATGAAGAAGGAGATAATCCCAAATCCCATTTTTATTCTGTCCTCTGATTCGCAGAGTGAGCGAGACCTGGTCATTCCATGGTGGTTCAGCAGACAGAAACAGATTCCCACAGACGGCGGTTTGACCTCTGAGTCGAAATCTGTGACTGATCACCGGTCAGTCTGAGTCACGGGTCAAGTTTAGGCCGCCACAACCACACAAAGACACCACAATCAGACCCTGCCCTGGTCTTAATCCCCCCCCCCTCCCCTCAGAGTTCCTCTCCTCCCCGTAAGCTGTGAAAAGGAGTGCCACTCTGCTCCTGTTACACAGCCACGGTGGAGACGGCACTCGGAGGGCCATGTTAATGCATGATTTAACGTGTTAACCAGCTCTGGAGATTCATTGGAGTTGCGCTAAGCGCCTGTTAGTGAGTGTGTGTGTGTTAGTGAGAAGCACAGAGACATGCAGATGGTGGTAAAGGCTGCACAGCTAGTGTTAGTACGCTAAGGTAAGGGGAAGAAAGGTCTCTAAGGATGTTAACTAGAATGTGAGGGTAGATTGGGGGAGGGGATTATCGGAGGCATTTCTCTGCAACCCTTCACAATAAAACCTGCTTAAAAAAGACAAAAAAAATGTGTAACAGGAACAAAAAGGTCATCAAACATTCAAGGCATTCAATGTAGGAGCCGAGACGATACTACAGCAGGCGGGAAGCTTTCTGGGGCAGAAAGGGGAGCAGAGATTTAAAAGATCAAGGTGGACACAACAAGGCAGATATGGAACAACCGAGCAGGACACTTCAAGGATGAAGCGGGTACTCTACTTCCTTTTAACTTTTATACACACAGTTGATTTTTTTTTCTAGCCGATGGCTTACACTCATGTCAGCCCCAAAAAAAAGCGACACGAACCACAAGCAGGATGTGCAACAACAAACGACACTTGTTGTGCAACATGTGTTACATGGGTACACTCTGTGCAACGAAACACCTTACAACACTCGCTCTGAATCTGAAACAGCCGCTGCAACTGCAAGAAAAGATTATCCTGAAGATAGACGACAGAGACGACGATGACACACACGTCAAAGAACCACAAACCACCGACCTGTTGGGCAGCTATAAAGAGGAAGACTGCTTTTAAAGGTTTAATATGCAACATACAAATTAATACAGCAGATATCAAAGGCTGACTACATTAATCATTAGCTGCTTTTACATTTGTAGAAGTATTTGTGGTGAGCTGAATGTGTGAACGCAAAATGGCAGAATATTTCAGTCAGAGTTTCTCCTGCCGGCACTCCAGTAGAATTTCTGAGTGTCAGAGTGAGCTGATGTGAGAACGCAGCAGGATATAATCAGGAGAATTCACCTGGAGCCAGTGGGAGGAGCCAGTGGGAGGGGCCAGTGGGAGGGGTGGTGACCTTTATTCCCTGTGATCGCTGCACGACCATAGACTGTCTGCACGCCACCTCTACCATCTCCGTGCTCTAATCAACCTGCTGCTGCATGTTTCCTGTTCTCCAGGATGTTCTTCTCCACTCCTAAGTTCACATTGAGATTCTCTTCAACTACACGTAGCATTGATACAAACACACATATTCTCATTCTAACATCGTATAGTCGACCTGTTGCTTTATCCAGCACTACCGCATTATTCTTTTTGCATCATATCTTGCTTAGGGAGCATCACCTCCTCTCCAACAGGGATAGTCTCTCGCTGTGAGGTGCATGTGTGAACAACCACATCAGCAGGATTTTAGGGCCAGATGTCATTAAAGCGCCATCTACTCTGAAAGTTGCGTATTATACCTTTAACGGGTTGTCAAGAAACAAAAACCACCGACATGTCAAGCAGCTGTAACGACAATGTTAGTCTATAAAAAAACAGTTTTTCTCAAAGACTGATATGACATGGAATCAAACGTCGAGTGTGACATCGTACACTGTACAACAACTGCTTTAAACATGAGACAACTATACTCTAAGTGCTTCAAAAACTACTTTACAGGTGTATAAATCATCTAAAATCACTGGCCTGGACAGGAGCGATACTGCCGAGGAACGTTGCCCACTTAAAACATTTCCCGGTGCTAAGAGTTTATGTAAGTGACATTTTGAAGTTAAGGTCAGGTCATGTTTGCAGAGTTCCCTCAGAGCAGCAGAGCGGTAGGTTTTTGTTTTTGTAGTTGCCCACATTCGGTGTTTATCTCTGATGGAATGGAAAGGCAGCTCTTCATACCATGTGTCACTGAAGTCAAAACAGCGCCTAATAGACTCTCTGTCTAATGGAATCAGATACACCGTCGATGACGCACCCTGAGGCTACTGGGTGTTGATGTACGAATGCAACTGGAATTCTTTCAGCATGTCAGCATCTCCTGGTGGGGGTGCTCCACCCAGTCTGCAAAGAGGAAGCACTCCAGGTCACCACGAGCTCCTGAAACGTTCTCACAGCGAGAACACAGAATACACGACAAAACCCCGGGCCGTCAGCCAACAGCCGCAGCAGGAAGTGATGTCATGATGACGCAGCAATAAGGGCAGCTTGGAGGTTGATGGTGCTGCAGTGTTCTGCAGCCTCCCCCTCCTACACCCACCCCCCATGTGCTGCGAGAAAACTCTCATTATCGTCCCAAAGGCTTCTGGGAAAACAGTAGACACCACACACACGCACACACGCACACACGCACACACGCACACACACCCACCCTCTGGTACCGGGTGCACACAGGGACACTAACACACACATTTCATTGTTCTTTGGTCTTACACACCAGAGAGGGAGTCTTAATCTCTGCAAAGCCATGACTGTGTTTTGGTGTTGCTGATGCTGTTACCGTGCTTTCAGGAATCTGCCCTCACAAGATATTAGCAATCTATAGTTGTTGGACTTCGTTCCAGCCCATTTTTAGTTATTAGTTTCCTGGAAATACTTAACTGCCGAGTAATATTAACTCACGCTCTCTGCACGGGCAGCAGCTGTATTTGTTGCCTGGCAACAGTCAGCTTATTAAAGAGTCAGTGAGGATGAAGTGGGATCTCTCTAATTGTATATCTTGCTTAAAGGGTGGTCCTCGTCTGGGCTGGACAGTCTGGCCTTGGCAGGGAGAACTCTCGCAGTCACTCTTTATTCTGTAACTATGAGCCGCTCAGCTCCAGGCAGCAGAGTGAGGCACGCTGCCAGAATGTTTGTGTCCCATTAGGTTCCTACAGCCGCCTCGTTAACAGAAACAGTTTAAAGGAACTTCAGACTGAACATCTATGATTCAGATCATCATGAACACCTGAGTCAGACTTCATGTTACCAGTTAAATCATCACTCATGTGTTTCTCTGTTGTATGTGTCAGAGTACACAGAGCAGCTCAGGAGAACAGAATGAGTTCTTGTCTGACAATCACAGTGAAAAACTAATCACAGTGACACAGCAGCAGTGTGACGTGTTTCTGAGCCTCCGCACCGGATGCTAATGAACATTAGTGCTCCTGTCATTTTTAAATCATGAAGATATTTGAAAAGCTTTAATCGAACTATTTCTTCTCCTGCGTGGAGTCAACTCAATGACAGAGTCTCACAAACGGCACAGTACCCGTGTTATAGATTGAACAGTAAGGACACGTTTCCTGAAATGTCCTGTCACTTGACTTTCTTAAATCGTCGAGGGGAGAACCCGAAGGTATGCAACTTTCTACTGGAGGTCCGAGGCATCTGTTTGAGTTGGCTCCATTTTGTCCTTCCTGTTAAAATGAATGAAACTCAATAAGAGCTGACGGCCTCTGGCTCTGTGTACACCATGTGACCTCATCAGGCACCAGTGTGTGAGTGTGTGTGTGAGTACAGTATGTCTATCTGACTGTGTGTTTTAGTTTGTTGTGCTCTAAATGTGTATTTGTCCTACTGTGTGAGGTCAGGTCAGGACGCACGCACGCACGCACGCACGCACGCACGCACGCACGCACGCACGCACGCACGCACGCACGCACGCACGCACGCACGCAAGCCTGCCTGCAGGTGTGACGACAAGCAGGGAGTCATATGGTTGTAAAAAAAAAAAAAAAGAGTCAAATGGTTTGAAACTACAGAAGACAATGAATCAATTTCTCACTTGCATTTTGACAAATAACAGCTGGTCTCAATAAGACGCCGTATGAATTCGCTGTTTATCTGGCTGCACGAAGACAACAGAGAAACCTTAATGCGATCATGTCTTACAGAATGTGGAATAAAAATCCAGAGCTGTGCACAAGTTTTGTTCAAAAATAATGGAAAGCTCATCTCCTTCAGACGGCCGTCCCTCAGAGATTGAAACCAATATACACCTGGACTTTTAACAAGTGTGTGTGTGTGTGTGTGTGTGTGTGTGTGTGTGTGTGTGTGTGTGTGTGTGTGTGTGTGCTCTCTCAGCTTCTGTTTTATACGGTATGAATATTGAGGTATTTCACTATCCGTTATTGTGCTCATAAAATATGAAGGTGTCCTCAGGGCAGCGTTATTCTGCGCTATAATCAAAGCAACAAAAGGCTCTGGACAGCTCAACGTGCCTTCAACATCTCTTTGAGTCGATCATATAAACTAATAAAAGGCCCTCTGCAAAACTTAACGCAGCAACAAGAAGTCAAGAGAACAGATGAAACACAGATGATACTCGACTACTGATTAAACTGAAACTGAAAGCTGTGATCAAGAGTTTCTCCACCTTTCTTGGCACAGAAATCATCTCCTCTACCTTCGCACTATGACTCAAGGGTGACGCACCGATCCTCCTCACAAGAACCCAGACCTGCAGACTACGGACTCGTTAACCCACAGGAGCTTATGACCTGGGCGGGGCCTTTGGAACAATTGACAGCATTGGAATTTGTTCCTCTTGCACAACTCCACCGGAATCCACTGCAGCAGGAAGTACACGCCGGTCTATCTCCTCCGGCTGAGACGGAGGTTGTCTGAGGGTCAAGATGGGAGGAGACCCTCCTCTGACATAAAGCAACACCCAGGCGTCTTCGTAAAGAGTGAACGAGGCAGGAATAAACAACCACAAAACAAGAGCTAAACTGCCTGGTGACAGATGGAGGGGGAAAAGTTAAGGAAATGTTAGAAGGAGTCAGTAGGATGTTGGAGGCTCAGTGAGGGAAACTAACCGGGGGAAAGATAAGAAACAGACAGAGAGGAAGCAGGACTGTGTCTGGTAGTCAGCAGCCTCGTTCCTGGAAGTACAGAGGGCTTTTCTAGAGAAACATACCGTCTTCAGCCGCTTCACTGCGTCCTCACAGATGTGCATGCCTCGGGACTCCTCCACCTCCACATGGCCCAGGTACTGCAGGGTAGAGAGAGAGAGAGAAAGAGAGAGAGTTAGTAATGCTTTGACAAACCCTCCTTTGGCAATCTGTTCTGAAGTTTAATTCAGATTAATATAATAAACTCTGGAGGGAGAATGTGTATTTAAATGAGCCCAGGCTAAAATTCCCAAATAGGGTGGTGCTTGTGATTTATACACATCATTAATTACCATTTCAGGTCAATCGCAGTTCAACTGCTCCCAAGTTGATCCCTAATTTACTCTGTGGAGAGAACTAAACACTTCCCTGAGAAATACAAACGAGCATGTGGGTCAAACTAACAGTAAGCGTGGGATTCTATGAGGACAGTGTAACACAGTGGTACTCAACCTTGCCCGACTCAAGAACCACATTGATGCAAAAATATTTTTGAAAGAGCCGCAATCCAAAAACGTCTTTCTCCCCTAAAAAATCTGCTTGACTTACTTTCTCCTGATTCTCTTATCTACATATACTCACATGCATGCACACAAATACACATACTTTCAAACCACATTTTCTCACAGCGTCGCCCCCTTGTCCCACCCTGACCCATTACGTAGCGTTGTTTTTGTGTGTTTCTACACTTTTGATAATATTCATCAGTTAAAGATGTTCAAATAAGATTTCTGACGTTCTGAAATCTTCACTCGATATTCTGTCATCACATCAGGTGATCAGCGTGTGTGGAGGCTTGTTGATGACGACGCCTTTCCCAACAATCGTCATAAACTACGAGTGCAGGACGGCATCAGCAACAGGCAGATTCTAAATATTGAAACAAAGTCCTGAGACGCTTCAGTTTGAACAAGAGACATCAAAAGTTGCATTTACTAGAGGGGAAGTACGAGCAGATTTCTCTCTCTCTCTCTCTCTCTCTCTCTTTTGCATGGATGATACAATTTTCAAGAAAAGGTCAGGGGCGCTGTTGGGCGCAGTGGTTAGTGTGCACGTCCCATATATGGAGGCTGTAGTCCTCAACACGGGCGGCCTGGGTTTGAATCCAACCTGCGGCTCCTTTCCCGCATGTCAATCCCCACTCTCTCTCTCTCTCTCCTTGATTTCCATCTCTATCCACTGGCCTATCTCTCCAATAAAGGCACAAAAGCCCAAAAATAAATCTTAAAAAAAGAAAAGGTCATCAATGATACTTGGGCGGCCTTGAACACCTGGGGGGGCCAGCTGGAGTAGAACAGTACTCCACTTAAAATATTCACTGTTGGGGTGCCGGTGGCGCCCGGTTGGTGGAGCAGTTGCCCCATGAACAGAGGTTTGGTGTATGTCATCCTCCACTCTCTCTCTCTTTTTTTTTTAAGATTTATTTTTGGGTATTTTGAGTCATGATTGTAGAGATAGGACAGTGGATAGAGTCAGAAATTGGGTAGAAAGAGAGCGTGACATGCGGGAAAGAGGCCACAGGTCGGATTCGATCCTGGGCTGCCCGCTTGGAGGACTACAGCCTCCATACATGGGGCGCGGCCTCTAACCACTGTGCCACCCGCGCCCCCTCTCCTGTCTCTCTTAAGCTGTCCTATCTCATGAAGGTTTCTATGTCTTATATAGAAACACTGTATATCATTAAGAGTCAGGGAACGAAGAGCAGAGGCGTTGTATCAACATAAAGTAAAGACCAAACTTTTAATAACTGTGATTAGCGCTTATACTTCCATCTAGTCACATCAGGATCTGTCACTGCATCAATACAGACAAACCCTGAGCTTCAGACATGTAACAACCAACAAGAGGGATGACCTGGAAATCCTACATTCTAACTGAATGAACGGAAAAAGGCTGCCTCCTCCAGCCTTAACCTCCCCCTCCCTGCCTCCTGAAGCAGCATCACACCCTGCTGTGTGTCGCCGAAGAGTCACAACCCTGACCGCCCCAGAAGCCATTGTGTGAACAGGGCCAGAGAGGAAGTCCTTACCCTTTCCTTACAGATACACAGACACAGAGTGACGCTGACCCACGCCTGTCAACCCCACCCTCCGGCCTGGCTATTTTCAGAGTGTGACGCCACGGCAGTGAGTCACACAGTCAACGTATTGTAATGCTACATGTGCACAAACACATCCATGGGTATGTGCAGAGAAACCTTTGTTTTGCTAAGGATGATAATAGTGATGTGAAGAGGCAGTGGTGGGTAGTGAAGACAATGGAAGCAGCAGCACAGCTAATAGCCGCTCAGCCCTGAGACGAGCTGAGGTACTTTGAGTAAATGCAGGAGGAGGCTTGAAGTGTCACAACAGATGCTACATTTAGCATCTTACTCCGTCCTGTTAGAAACTAGCTGGCAAAAACAATCTGGAGGCAGAAACCTTTACGTGTATCAGGGATGCTCCAAGCACCTTCAAAAAACAAACAAACCCTGTGCGGTGTGTCGTACAAGTGTAGGGTAATTTGTTCTGAATATTCAAGCTTTTTTCATGCCCACTCCAGGATTAGTTCTTCTCTGCACTAATCCCACAGTGGGCTAGGATTATATTCACTTTATACAGTATATCATACACTGAATTTATTTCCCTGCCTCTGCACTGTTTGTGTTCGACGAGGAAGAGACACAAGGTGACATGTTGTATTTACATTTCTTGCCCCTGAGGTGGATTTTTCCAGATGGAGAGGAGCCATCAGAGGTAACACAAAACAAACATCGAGCCCTTCATTTCCCATTCTGTAAACATTAGGCGAGCAGAAGTCAAGACAACAGCCAGACATTAAGACACAATAGTCCTGCGTTTCTCTCTCATGATTCACACAGATGTATATTTAACATTAAGGGACTTATGCTAATTCCTGTTCTTGCAGAGAGTCAGACTGACACAGGAAGTCAGGAGCTTGTATGGTAGTAAAAGCCCCTCAGCTAAGTTAAGAGTTAAACCTGCTCGCCTGGCTCTTTCTGAACTTCAGATCAAACCCAATCTGGGAACAATACATGCCTCCAGGAACAGACGTGATTTTCTCTGTATCCATTGTGCAGAAGTTATCTTGTAAAGTCTGATAATTAAGCCAAGAAATCACACAATATTATAACTAGGGCTCGACCGATATGAGATTTTTGAGGCCGATATCGACAAAAAACCTGATAGCCGATCTGCCGATATCTTTCGTCAATGTTTGATCTGTAGAGATAGATAAACACATTTATGACTTTTATTCCTCAAATGTTGTTATCAAACACTTGTGGAAAAGATTTATAATGAAGACGAGATGGTCACTCAACTGAAAGTAACAGAGCATGTACGTGCATCAACGCTTTACGATCTGCAGAGTGATGATGCTTGTTGCAATCCATATAGCGCCCTCTGCTGGTGGAAGAGAACTGCTAGTGTAATATAATGAAACTCAATTTAAATTCTAATTTACTGGTCAGTAAATCTCGAAATATCGGCGTATATCTGCGATAAAGTTAGCCACTGGATTTGCAAACATCGGCTAGCTGATTCATCGGTCGATCTCTATTTATAACTTTGTTTTTCCCTCCATGGTATCGAAACTATTATCAATATCATATTGTTTGACTTTTACAAAACAAACGACTAAATCTGAACAGTATCTCCTCGGCTGTGCGGCTGCAGACGCTGCTGGGAGTATTATCATCTGAAACCAAATTTACGCGATTACATAATTTCTAAATCGTCCCATCTACTCTCTTCTGTATTATCTATTCTAAAAAAAAACTTAAAACATCAGACAATAACGCTGATAAATCTGTAACAGACTGATATATCGTCTGGCCCTAACATACATTTATATCAGTATCAACTCACTGGAGATGGATTTACTGTCTTAAGTCCTCTCGATGTAATCCAAGCGGTTTCTAGGAATTAATTCAAGGTATTGAACATCAATCAGATCCAGTTGAAAATTCTGTCATATTCAACAGAAAGTCCGCCTTCAAACCTGTGAGCATCAAGCTGCACGTACGTTCATTTGCATAGAGATGAGACTGCATGGTTTAAGGTGTACAAAGGTCGTTAAAGACACTTTCTTTGTCGACTCTTTTTACATTTCTGTAAGCAGTTTCATCTAATCTCACATTCAGCTCAAGCTTTCACACATTTAAATACAGTCTACATTTTTCACCTTGAGTTATGAACAACTCTCTGTCAGTTTCATCTTAAAGACAACAATGTGAACATGAACGCCACTAGCACAGTGAGGAAGCTGAGGTTCAAACTAACGTGATCTATGCTCACATCCTGACTGGACAACACCTTCCCCCTCCACACCACATTTAAAGTCTTCTACTCTGCTGCATCTCCTCTCCCACCCTCTATTGGTTTCTCGTCAGTGAGGCAGTGAGCGATCTTTCCAACACATACAGGAGCAGACTCCTCTGAGGCACAGAGCAGGAGACCGGGAGCAGGAGGGGGAGGAGGGACACAGGAGCAGCATGGTAGGTTGCACCAGCACGATGAAAGCCGAGCGCAGAGGGGGGAACATGTTGGTGGAAGTGAAGTGTGTGAGTGGCTGTAGAAGTTATAATCAATACTCTACTTGAAGCCTTTGTGACTTTAGGAGTTTACAGAAAGATTTGCAGGGAGGACCACACCTTTCAACAATGATCAGGTACCTGAGTTTAAGGTTTCAAGGTCCACCTGTTAACTGGTCACAGTTACACAGACATTTCTCACTTCCTGTAGGAGGATCACTTAAAACTTTAAAATACAATTTTTATGATGTCACAGTTTACACTTTGCATAATGTTTCTTGTACTTTACTGCCGTGTGGTAAACACAAAGAGTAGCCTACAAAAGATAAAGTACTTCCTCAACCGAGAGTGTTTTGTTTGCATATGTCACATTGTAAATAAGTCCACATGTTGACAAAGCAGTCACTCCAGAGAAGCAGGAGGATTTAACTTTGTTTGTTTTCCCCACCTTTAGCAGTGGTCAGACTACTCCAATAGAGCGAAGCTTTCAAGGTGAGCTGCATGTGTGATCGCAAACAGCCACATTTCATAGTCTCTCGCTCTTAAGAGCAAGTGTGCAATTTCTGGGTGGCAAGTGGAATCTCGAGTTGACCCCATACATCCTCTTTTTCAAAAAAATACATTATTATACTTTTATTCAGAAACAGGACAGACGATAGAATCGGAAATCAGGGAGACAGAGACAGAGAGTGGGGAATGACATGCAGGAAAGTATCCACAGTGCTGAACTTCATATTTGAACCCAGGGCCGCAAGCTTCGAGGACCACAGCCTCTGTACATTGGGCATGCATACTAACCACTCTGCCACTAGCACCCCAGTTACTTCCACTTTTAGTTTTTCAATTCAACTCCCCACTCTCTCTCTAAGAGGAAACGGGACTAAGCAAACACAAACCACAACCTTTCTAATGAGCAATCCAAATGCATCGAGCGGCAAAAAACTTCCTATATTCTCAGGAAAACTTTCTCTTTCTCAACTCTGAGGGTTTTCAATTCCCCTTTTAGTCCAGGGTGGAGGGGGGTGCCATGTGATGAGAAGAAGCGTACCGTTGCACTGTTTGCAAAAGTCGAAGGCTTTGTTGCCAAAATACGGTGAACTCTCCCCTCCCGTCGGCTGCAGCACAGCATGTCCAGTCAGAGGGGTTTGAAACATTGTGTAGAGAGAAGCTGCATCGCCCACAGAGCTGCGCCCAGGAATTGTTATTTGTCAGCAATAATGAAACATTTTCTATCATTTTGCATATTTTACTTGGTGATTCAAGGAGGCCAGAAATCAATAGTACACACACATAAACACACACACACACACACACACATACACACATCATCCCACAGCTTTACAAAGCTCCAGCAGATAATGTTGCAACCTAGATAAAAGCTGTGCTCACAGTCTCTGAATGCTTATGATTAATCACAAGCAGCGTCCTTGGGGAGCCCGGCAGCGAGCGAGTTTCTTAGAGTGTGCTACAGTAAGGTCAGAGCTGCACTGTGTGTGTGAGAGAGACTGTGAGTGTGTGTGTGTGTGTGTGTGTGTGTTAGGTTCTGTATGCAGGTGTGTTTTTGTGTGAGAGAGAGAGTCACCTTGACTGCAAAGCTACATTTGCCGCTGCGGACCGCCTCCTCGTCTGTCTGCCACTGGTGCGGCCGACTCGACTCCGGCACGTAGACGTCTTTCTTCCGGCGGAAGCTCTGCCGTAGCTTATTCATCGCTGAGCTTCCTGTGAGTGAGGAAAGAGGGACATTTTATTAATCCAAGGGACGGGAGAAAGAAAATTGGTCTGTCTGCAGGAGCGAAATGAGAATGTGCCGCGCTGACAGGAAGGCTGGAGAAATGCCTCCAACGGTAAACAGTTAAAAGTGCAAAACTTTAGAAATAAAGAGTCAGGGAAATGTTCCAATTCACATGCAGGCAATGTTACAACACTGATTATTAGCCAACTTCCTCATCACGGATGAGTGGCTGGTGATTGTGCAGAACCAGCGCAAGATTACTGCTTTTGTGCGTCGTGTTCAGTGACTGTAAACAGACGAAATTTATATACAGACTTCAGTGAACACTGTACAGTAGGCTGTTGTCTCTCACAAGGAGGAAGTAATATGTTGCCGCCTGGGTCTCTGTTGTGTTAGGAGCCAGGGTGGGAGGGCAGGATAAAAAAGGGAACAGAGGACATCGAGGGCAGTATGCTGCTGCGACCGAGAGACTGTTTTATATAGAGAGATGCACCAATCCTACTTTTTAAGTCCCAACACAGATCGTCCTTAACGTGTTGAGAAATACATTTCCAGAATGACGGCACTGTTTCCAGGTTTTGTGATCGGGGTTGGCATCAAGCTGGTCTAGCTATTTCAGTCAGGACCAGTCTGATATCTGATACCAGGATCAGATCGGTGCATCCCTAGATTAGACCAGGCCTCAAATCATTTTCAAAGACAGTCAACAATCACCTTGATTGCTTAAGAAGTTTGAATGTCTTCAGTAAACAAGGAATTACACTGTTATAATGAAACTCTTTTGCCTATATAATAAACATTTTATGCACTTTAAGGACAACACAAACAATTTCTTAACAGACATAATTTTTTCTTTAAAAAGGTGTTCTAAGCGATTAATCATGGTTTTGAGCAAAGTGCCGTTTTAAACAGAAATCCTCTAAAAGTCTTAAAACAGCACAATTAATTAGGCTAAGAGCTCCACTCTAAATGATGCGGGCGTGTCCTCTTGGCTCTGGGAGGAGATTAGGAGGCACAAGAAAGCAGAGACCCAATTAAAAGTTGCTGATCCAAACTAGAGCTGAGAGGTGCATCCATCATCGAAAAGGCCTGGGTCACCTCGACCACGGCGACTCATAACGCGGGTCCAAAGGTCATCGAGCCGTGCAGTGCTAGCTTTTGACTCGTGAGCAGAATGTACTCCTTGACTAACAATTTATACCCATTAACATCTGAGCTGATGAGGATTGACGGGATTAAAAGGTCTTTAATCCAGGAGGGCTGACTGTCCACACACACACGCACACACACGCACGCAGCAGTGTTCACTCACACACATGCTCACAGACACCACACACACATATGCATGCCTCACTTAAATACACACACACAGGACTGAGCTGTGTGTTTGCACAGTGAAACCTGTCCTGTAGAAAGTGTGTATGAGGTGAGGCTCTCTTATCTGTCCATAACAGACTCCAGAGCTCTGTGTGCAGCACACAAAAGAGCTTTCAGTCCTGACCCCGTCCAGCCAAACAAACACAAACACATCAAACTTCCTGCTGTCATTGAAGACGGGACCTGGAGAGGACCTTGGACTCAGGAATCACTCAAGAGTCTAATTCTGCCCGTGCAGTCGCATATTTCTGATCTCCAAAAAGAGTGCACCTGAAGGAGCGACACAAAGAGATAAAGTTGCTGCTTACTTCATTTAATAAGAAGGGCGTTTACATTGTTATCACAATGTGAGAATTGGCAATAAACAAAAGTCTGAATTTTCTTGGATGTGAGCAGGCATTGCTTTCTCACTGAGCATGTTTACATTTTACCTGTTGGACTGAGGCCTGAGTTTAACATTTTCACATCATTTTGATTCAGTCAGATGTAGCTTCAGCTAGCTGTCAGCTCCGCTCTGACTAATTTGTACCAATTTATGTGTGAATAATAATGTTGTCTTGTAAAAAGGTTCAGTACAACGTCTTTATTGTAGCTGGTCCCTTCAATAAGTGGAGGTATGGCCAACCTTGCAAGTCAGCAGATTTACTGAATGAAAAATGGTGCCAAACTAGAGCTGGAGTAAATTAGCACAACATCTAAATATACAATTCAGTGGATGTGTCCTGTGTGAAACTGGCAGTGACACTCGCTCCTCTGACTCAGCTGCACGCCTCTGTTTGAGAAGCAGGAATAAATCAGTCATGATTATTTTTATTGTGTCCATGACAGACTTCAGAAAACTTCAGTAATGACAGCAGTTTACTCTCATCAGTCTGAAGAACTTCCACACGACTGAGGAGCGTTTAGTGGGAATGGACTCACACATGGACATGCTCTCTTACTTGAACTACTCCATTGGGTTTGGGTAAGTAGGGGGGAGCCTGGATTAACTTGTAGGAGGAGGACAAGTCTTACATCATGAGGACTGTTTCGGACTGCTAATGTCACAACAACATACATAAAGCAGGTTTTCCTGCATTTAAAACCACAAGACAGGCGCCCCCGACATACACAGTGGTTAGAGCGACCGCCACATGTACTGAGGCTGTAGTCCTCCAAGCGGGCGGCCCAGGATCGATTCCGAACTGTGGCCTCTTTCCCGCATGTCATTCCCCTCTCTCTTTCTACCTGATTTCTGACTCTATCCACTGTCCTATCTCTCCAATAAAGGCACAAAACGCCCCAAAATAAATCTTTAAGAATACTGCAAAAGCTGCCAGGTTTGTAAAATGATCATGATCAACAGCTTCCTGAAAACACCAGCGAAATGACAAAAACATGGGTTCAGATTTCAGGAATCCACATTTATTCAACGTGAGAAACTGCTCATAAATCCAGTAGCACCTTCGTTGTCGAGTGTAAATATCAAATGTTATCACATTTTTTTTACAGAGTAAAGTCTTAGTCCGTCTCTACACTTTGTCTTGCACTGCTCTTCACAAAGAAATCTCATCTTGACTCAATAAAGGATGAATGAAGGAGTAGATTATACCATCCCTCTGTGGTGCAGCCGCACTCCTTTGTCCATTGTCTATTGTCTTCAGTGACACTCAAAGAAAATCAAAGCTCTTGAGTCATCTTCGGTGTCGTAATACGACTTCACCAGGTTAGTCTGAAAACAGGGACAGGAACATCTAAGTGAGGTGTGAAGCAGCTGCTAAGATGTGTAAAAGCACCTGAGCTGACTGCAGGTGACACGGTGCAGAGAACCCCAGTGTGTCTGTGCACACACACACACGCACGCACACACGCACTCGCACACACACACGCACACACAAGTTGTAGCCTGCAGGAGAGTGAAGTGTTTGAAAACATGACGACTGTGTGAGACGAGAGGAAAATATTGCTTCATCTCTCTCTCTCTCTCTGTGCGAACACACCCGTTTATTTAGGTCATATCATGTTTGGGCTCACTGCAGTGCCAGAGACAGGCTGCATGCTGCACGCTGCCAGCCTGCGGAGTGAAGAGGACGAGCAGGAGGAGAACTCATTTGTCAGCTCATGAGCACCTCGTCTTTGCTGCAACAATTTGAAACACGTCTGCAGGCAGGCGTCGCATGCAAATGTTGTCGCCTAGAATTCACTCGTCTTTAGATACGAGACACCAAGACACCAATCAGTAACAGACCGGGCGACATTTTCATACGTAAACAAGGCAGTTAGTCTTTACACATCTTTAAGAAAACGAGTGTTTATGATGCTGTAACAACAACAACAAGGCATCTCTATTAAACTGCCTCTCTCCAGAATTTGACACAGCTGTGTTTTCATGCTGGTGAACCAGTTTGCCAACTTGACAACCGCACAATTCCTACAAATAACTACCAGATGGAGGTACATTTCAGAGCTGTCTGTCTGTTCAGTCTTCTCATCGTCTCAGTCAAACACTGTCAGAAAACTGTTGAAATGTTAAGAGCTGTATTTGAGGGGTGTGGCGAGATGTGGTGACATGACATCTGAGGATATTAAAACAACCAGTTTATTGTAAAGGTGAAAACTGTCTCAGGATATGACTACACAGACACATAGTGGCAGCCCTCATGACGGAGTCTGATGTTGAACTGGAATATCTGCCTTTCATTTAAAGGAAATATCATCTATTATCAAGCCATTTTCACATCTGCAATCCTGAAAATATCTAGATAATGTCAGGAGGACTGCTCCGGATATTCTCCTGACCTGGATGTTCACACATGCACCTCACAGTGGGAGACTGTACCTGTCAGACAGGAGGGGGGGCGGAGTCTCCTGAGGTAAGAAATGACTATAGGACGCCATAATGAGAATATCATATGTCTTTATATCAATCACTCAGGCTGAAGTTTGAGAAGAATTCGGCTGTTTGTGTTCACACATGACGCTCCTCCAGCACATATCAGTAGTTTTCTGCAAGTTTGAAGGCTGAGTTTAATATCTTTAATTTGATGCTCAGGCTTGTTTTTGTTTTTACAGCTTCGTGATCAATGTAGAACAAATACTTAGATATACAGTTATACAATAAAACATAAAGTCAGCTCTTGCAGCAGACTCATTTATTAACCATGATCAAGTTAAAACTTTGCTGAAATAACAAACTAGTACTTTGTTTACTACACTTGCAGAGAGAGAGCGCTATGTAAACAGCAACAACCTGGGATTAACCTTTCAAAGTAGAGCGGTAGGTCAAAGTCACACATGTTCATTATCCCATGTCAAACAGAGCGCGTGTGTGCATGAAATCTGCATTAGCTGCAGTAACGGCAGCATTAGGTAACTCCTTTCAGTGCGAGTAAAGTTGGCAGGAAGGTGAGTGAGTGAGTGGGATGGAGGCCAGGCAGACTGAGTGAGCAGGAGCACAGCGTGGGATGAGGAGGAGGGGGGGGGTCTGGCTGTGTCCGCCTGGTGCAGAGGACCAGAGAAGGTTTTTGGACAGGCGGTGGTCATGTGAGGTGGGTTTGGCCATGAGCCAGAGAGAAGGAAACTGAAGCAAAGACGGAGCAAGAAGTAAAGACAGAGCGGGGAAAAGACGGCTGAAGAAGAGAAGAAAAAAAAGACAGAGGGAGGTTCAAGTCCAGGATGGAAAAGGCTGTTTAAACACATTTCCCCTCAGGTTTGGTTCAAAATAAAGATAACATTCTCCTCACAGTAACAGTGTGTCTTTGAAAGCTGCTTTTACAAGAATTTAAAAGAAACATGTGATCAACGTAAAGCAAACGTGCAGAAGAACTGAGAGTCACTCAGGCCTCTGAGTCTGCAGAATAATTCACACAGTTTTATGATCTTCGTTGGTATTAATGGAAATAGCACTGAGAGTTACACTGGTGTAATCCTTTCATGTCAGACAGACAAATACAGCTAAATATAAATGGAGTGACCTCTAAATGTTGCTGTTAGCACATCTACAAAGCAAAAGCAGAAGCCACAGAGGAACACTTTCCCCACTGAGACAAACCAAGATATTATTCTTTATAAAACAAGCTGTGTTAGGACTGCATTTTGGTCTATTGAAGGTCATGTCTTTGGGTTTATTTCTCTGTTTTTCAGGCTGTTAAGACCTTTTTTTTTTAAATCTCATAACAAAAAAACGAAGCATAACACACATATGGCCTCAATTATTTAAGCAACACAGGGGCATGACAGGTGAAATATCACAGATCACAAACAGAACTCTTTGGAGGGAAAAGTAACAACATCTCCAATGACTAGTTTTTAAATGAAATAAAAAAGTATTTATTGACTTTCTTCAGCTATAAAATGAAGTGAAAGGAGGATACAGACGCGTGAAGGAGGATTGGGAAAGTGATGGAGCTTTCACACGTTCGCACTAAACTCCTGAAAACTTCCAGAAATGTTCAGGGTGAGTCAAAAGTTTGAACGCACTCAGTCGAATGTTTCACTCTGACTCTACCCTGAATTTTCAAGCCATTTTTCACTGAAGTCGGGGTGAGCTGATGTGAGAAAAACAGCAGGACATTTTCAGTAAAGTTCACTGCGAGCGAGCAGGAGGGGAAGATGACGTTCTCCGTGCATAATGAATTGATGGTTCTCACTTGGTCGTTGAGATCTGGCATCCTGTAGTTCCTTAAGCACGCGTAATGAAAAAGCTTTTCTATTTGCCAATATTTTTCTCCGCTATTTTGTTGATACAGTGGATATGTCAAGCTACACGTAGCACTGATATGAAGGCAGAAAATCCTCATAAGCATCAGACTGAGTTGCTTTGTCTGCTACTTCTGTGTTGTTCTTATTACGTCTTGTACATCCTCCTCAGACACCCCCTCCCCCCCTGTATGACAGGGATTGACTCCCGCTGTAAGTTACATTTGTGAACAAGGAAGTCAGATTTCAGGAGCAGCATGTTTTAAAAATCTCGAGACATTTTCAGGAGTACATGTGCTTTAGACGGGGGCCAGAGAGAAGAGGGGACGGGGGGGTGAGGGTTCAGGAAAGCAGGATCTGAACCCTGCTGGAGCTGTCACAGCTCCTACAGTTTGCCGGCGTGAAGATCACTGGCTGTTCTCCTATGAGCACTAATGAGGACGATTACACAAGGTCCATTTATACTCGCTCTGTGACTGTATACGAGGAAACAAGCTACTTTGAATAACAGAAAGAACGAAGCATGGGGCTCCTTAACAAGCTTTCAAATGCAATATGATCAACATAGCAGACAAAGTGGACAACTATGGACAGAAAAACAGAAGGAGAGAGATGAACTAAAGAGATGGGAAGGAAAAGGACTTTTTCCACAGTCTGTGTTCTGCTGCTGCTGCTGCTGCTGCTGCTGCTTGGGAAAAAAAAGAGAGGGAGTTCTGCTGCTGGCTGTAGATGTAACAGTATTTGAATAATCTCTCCAGGAATGGAAAACTGATTAATCCTTGCAGAAGGATCCCAGGGATGAGTACAGCGGTTTGGTTTCAAAGAAGAGATACAGAGGGAGGGAGGAAGGGAGGGAGGCAGAGGCCAGGAGAGTGAGTGAGCGTGAGAGCAGGAGACAGAGGAAGAGAAAGAATGGGCTGCAGCTCAAGACAAAAAGACTCCACTGTCCGTCTGTCTCCTCTCATGACTCACCCCGCCACAGCGCCAGGCGTTACTCTTCATCCGGTGTTACACCGTACTCTTTAAGGGAATTCCATGTTATCTGAGTTTCTAGTTTGGAGAGCAACAGGGCGATAGCAGAGCCTCAATCACCAAGGCCGGCCAGCCATCCATCCGTAATGCAGAGCACGCCTGGCCGCCCGGCATATCTGCAAGGCGCTGTTATCTGGGAGCCAGCCGACACGAGGTGATAGCGCCTCAGTCTGCTCCGCTCGCAAAATGTCCGAATGAAGAGAGAATTTGAAAAATGCTGTAACCGTGGTAATCCAATTTTCCGGGCCCTGGTTTGTAGCTTGGCCTGCTTACGTAAAAAAGAGCAGTAGAGAGAGAAAAAAAAACGAGGAGGAAAATGTGGATGAAAGTGTGCAATGCATCACAAGGAGGGGAGAGGCTGAGAGAACCCTGATGTCCAGGAGGAGGGTCAAAGGTCAGGGCAATTCTGCTGATAAATGGTAACAACAAGACCAGCTTCATTCTCTTTCTCTTTAATACCATTAACTAGGAATTCCCATTAAAAGTCGGGCGTCTGACCATCAGTAGAAAATGGCCCACTCACATTTTATCACTAGTCCTTTCTGTTTAACTCACACCAAGTTATGCCGGACAAACAAAATGGGAAGCTGTTAACTTAACAAACTGAGCCTCTGAATGACCTCGCTCTGTGTTTATGATTAACAGGGTTTCCACAAAGGACTGAATTATCTCTACAGAGCTCAAAAACAAACGGACCTGATGATGAAAACTATTAAAGGCACTGAGAGGTTTCTCTCTGTAATGATAACAGGTGAGGCTGGTAGGTGAGCTTGGTTTTAAAGAGTCAGGAAACTCCACAAAGTCTGAGCGAAAAATGTTGCTGTTTGCGTTCACACTTTAAGGAGTTTTGTGCAAGTGTGAAATAACCATTACAGGTAAAACATGGCATTCATGCAAGCTGATATAATGGTTCAACACGGGGGCTTAACTGCCAAAAAAAGCTTCATATTAAACAGCAGAATCCAACTTAACAAACAATAACACCTGTTACCGCCCAACCAATGAGGAACACACAAAGCTGTCAACAACTACAGAGTTACTATAGTTGTGAGGTTACTGCTCGGGGCTGTGATCGAGTCAATGACAGTCTGATATTGACCGTAAACGTTCAAGTACAAGAGAACAATGTGAGACAGGGAGTCCAGCTGATTCTCTTCATTAATGCTAATCGTTGATGCTAACCCCCTTAATGTGATATTCTGGGTCACATGAATCACTTCAGACTAATTACACAGTTGGCAGTTTGACTTAAATGGAGTCATTATATACGGTATGCTAATGCTACATAGCTACTATCACTGTTTTAAAGAGCGTGTAGGATTCTGCAGCACCACATTGCTGCCACATTTGGGTCCAGATGTCTCTAACAATGCAGTGCATCCATAGCACAGATACGTTTCTCTCTGATGTGATGTGTGACTATTAGGGGTGTAAAGGTACACATACTCGGACCGGACCGTTTCGGTACAGGGCCTTCGGTCCGGTCCGCACGTGGACCAATCCGAGTACTTGCAGAACAGAAGTACTTTAATCTGTGTTCCCACACGGACCGCAAAGCGGGAGGACACCTCAGGGTGGAGGAAAGCTGCGGCCGCTGGTATGGGACAGAACTTTTAGTTAGTAACTTGTTAAAAAGTTCAAACATCAACTGTGCAAACTGTGCAGATTACTAGTTCCTCGAGTCCTGTTGGTTTGGACTGTCGCATTTAACAGGGATGGAGTTCATTTTACAGACTGATTCTTAAGTTTCGTTTTCACCGAAACCTTACCGAACCGAAATTTTTGTGTACCGTTACACCCCGAGTGACTATCTATCTCCTTTAATGATTTTGGAAGGGGCGTTTCAATAAAAGGTATTCATTTCTGTGATCTTCAATATGTGCCCATAGGGAACTCAAACATGATGAAAGAAATGCTGCAGATCCAAAGACCACATGTAAACCAAACTTGACTTTCTATGCCCGCTGGGTACAACTGTAAATATCCTCCAAATGTAGTCCTAACTTGAGAGCGAGCTAAAATAATAAAAATACAGAAATGACTCAGCAGGAAAATTAGTCAGTGTTTTTATTTCTTAAAAAGTATTTTAAGGGGGTTCAAAAATATTTCATGGACAGAACGAGCGCCAGAGAGGCAAAGAAGAGGACTCAGTATGAATGGGGTGGTACTCAACAGAGGAAGGAAATGTGGGAATAGAGACGCTGGCTACTGTTTGCATGGCTCACTCGCTCCCTGCCTGACACTGAATCATTTCAGAGTCCTTCAATCTGTTCCCTGCCCCCAGCAAGACATGATGACCTCCGTTTCCTGAGCACACATGACTGCCGGGGTTAGGGTTGAGACAGAGAAAGAAAAATAGGGGCCACGCTGCTGCTCTGGGGATATTGAGTTGCTTTTTTTCTCTCCAGTGAGTCTATCTGTGTGTGTGTGTGTGTGTGTGTGTATGTACATCAGTTTTTTGTGTGGTCACGCTTGTGTTAAGTGTGTGTAGCATGGAATTAGGGGGCCCATCCCAACAGCAACTCAGAAAGTCGTTCGGCCATTCAACAGGGAGAGCCACACATCACTGTGGGCAACAGCTGAGGCCACATCTGAACGAGCAGGGCAGTACCCTGGCACCGGGGAGTGGCATATCACTGTCACAGCGTCTTCTCCACTCAGGCGTGCCCCGGCTGTGATTCAAAGTCTGAATCGATAAAATGAATCTGGCCTGGTTTCCACCGCACTGCATCCTTAAGATTTATGTCCCTTGCACTTGATATAGAAGAGCATTTCTGTGAAAGTTTTTTTTTTTTTTTTTTTTTAAACTCGCCAGAGGAGATAGTTTGCCAAATAGAGTAGAGTTTCCAGTGAAGGTACTATGGAGCTGTAAACACTATGGAGGGGGGGGGGGGGGGGGGGGCTGCAGACTGAAAGCACTGGCTAGCTAGGAGGGGTTAGATGAAGACTCCTGAGTGCTCCAACTCCATCAATCTTGGTTCCTCTTTTTGGCACACTGCCTCTAGGGACACAATAGATACCTCCTAATGTGGCAGGACCAGCAAAGATGTCTTTACCAAGTTGCACAGGTACTGACAAGGTGGAGGTTAGTTTTATGGCTGCAGAAAAATACATTTTCACCACTGTAGTGTTTTTCATTTGTTGTCAGAAACTGATACAAACTGACCCAGATGAAGACTTACTACTCAACCCTCCACAATACCAGATAATCTGGGTCAAATATTCTTCCCAATAAATGTCCCCTAAAAGAATCCATCTCTGATCATAAGGAGGGTTAAATAAGGTTTAAAACTTTCAGAGCCTGAAGTATTTGTTTAGATCTTGCAGCTCGAGTGGTTTGTTCCTTTTCTGACCTTTAGCCGTCCTTCTTCTTCCTGTCTCTCAATTACTTTGAGGAGAATCAGTATCTTGCTTCATTGTTAGAGGGACTTCAGTGTAAAGCAAACTGTGTGACAGAAGCTGAACCTCCCCACAGGCGATCACCCAGAGTGAACTCTACAAGACGTGACCTCTGCTGGGAGACTTTGAGCCAACCTCAGAGCATAAAAGCTACTCATGGAAAATATGTTTACTTTTTCCCCCATGACATCACACACACACACACACACACACACACACACACACACACACACACACACACACACACACACACACACACACACACACACACACACACACACACACACACACACACACACACACACACACACACACACACACACACACACACACACACACACACACACACACACACACACACACACACACACACACACACACACACACACACACACACACACACACACACACACACACACACACACACACACACACACACACACACACACACACACACACACACACACACACACACACACACACACACACACCAACTGACAAATGTAAACACTCTAAAAAACACAAAGCCCAAGAGAGACAGCTGACTACAGCGTCTTAAGGCCCCCGAGCCAAAAACAGGCCCATTAATCAGCTTTGGTGTTTTTAAGAGAAGTATAAAGTGCTGTAAGAAGAGTTGCAGCAAGGTGGAGGAATAAGGCCAAAACTCTACTCCTTTTATCCTATTCTATCCATGAACTGCACTTACCTAAGGAGGTCAATGTTACATATTCACCAGGCCTCAGTAAAGCGCTGTTAATACATGATCTATTAATCCCGATTTATGGCTGGCTCACATCAAAAACAGCAAGCATTAGCACATTTATAGAGTCTCAGAGGACAGATACTGATCAAAGATTGTAGTTTACACCCCCAGGCTTTGCCTCAACTTATAATATATGGCAGCTTACTGATCCTGCAGACTAAAAAAAACTGATAACTGGCTGTTCTCAAGTCAGGGCGCAGAGGGCGCACGTGGATGAGAGAGAAGGGGGGAGACCGTCACAATCTGAAAGCTTTGGTTAAAGTCCCATGTCTCGACATTTACTTTACAAGCAACAGGTCATAATCTATCTAGAGAGCTGTTGTGGAAAAGAGAAGGTGAGGTTTGAACCCCTGACTGAATGTTTATGCTCTGTCAAATCATATCCAATCAGACAGGCATGACTGTTAATGTTGGGGTGCCTTGAACATCCATTCAGGCCAGGAGGGGGAAACTGAAGCAGGTATAAAAAATGTCAGACACTAAAAAATGAGCAAACGTGTCACTTGATTTATTGCCTCCCCCCCACCTCTTCATTATGAGTTTAAGGACTTTATGTTCATTTTTTAAATAATAAACTATTTTGCAGTTAAAAAAGAAGAAGCCGTTTTCACATGTGCACCAAGGCAGACTGGCGCTGAAATGTCCCTGAGTTGGTTATTCACACATGTCCCCCCATCAGGAGATAATCCTCGTCAGAGGGGAACAATGTGAAAAGCGGTGGACAAAGCAACAGAGTCCGCTTTACAACGCTGCAATGAGAATTTATGCCTTCACATCAATGCTATGAGTAGTTTGGTGCAGTTGGACGTTAAGAGCGGAGAGAAACATTCTGGCAAACAGAAAACATAATGAAGCAGTTTCATTACATGGGTAGAGATCACACCGCTGCGTACAAACAGTCTGTGGTTGTGTGCCGATCGCAGGAGAGAAAAATCAACACCCTCTACTGCTTACTTTTGATTCATTTTCTTGAATATTTTCTGCTGCGTTCTCACATCAGCTCACCCCAACGTCATGCGGAAGATCTGCTAGGGGGGGTGTCAGTAAAAATTCCAGGTAAAGTCGGAGGGAAAGATTCTGGAGTTTGAGTGAAAGCAGCAAAATAACTTAAAGCAGGGTAAACATTTCTAAACTGTCTGAACGTTTATGGAAATTTTGATGGAAATTTGATAAGCGTTAAAACAGACAAACCATTTGTGACTTGTTCAACAGGTCTGGTTGTAAACCCTCCGATTAGTATGCAGAAGTGAAATCAGACGTCACAGCGCACTCCTCTCAGATGTTATCAATAGTTGTGCCATGTGTTTCAGGCAGTCTGTGGCGTACTTCATGCACATTTGTCGCCCCGGTCCTCAGCTATCACCAGCAACATTTAGCACTCAGCTCTCCCTCTGCCCCAGCAGCTACGTCAATTCTCATTTAACCACATCATCAGAGCCATGTGACACAGCCGTAGCTGCTGGGTTTCAGACGCACAGTCATTGCTGCTGACATGCACAGACTGTTGGCAGTTTTGAAAAAGCAGAGCGCTGTTTCAAAGTCCCTTTAGGTCCCTTTAGTCGACTGTGACTTCTTCCAGTGAGTTTAATCATGCTTCTAAAACATCAGCATCACCCGTCATTTACAGTAAATATCTGATGATTTACCCTCCTCCCGTCCCCTCAGTTAAGACGACCCAGAGGAGAAGTCAACCCTGCAGCTGCCAAATGACGTTACATCTTTAAAGGAGCTATGATTATAGGGAGGCAAACGCTCAGTTAACAGCAACATTCATCGATTAGACTTATTATGTGATCACAAACTTAAAAAAAGTAAAGGGGAGTCTATTTCAGCTTCAAAGAAAAACTACAAAGAGGGAGAAATGATGCAGTGATCTGAGCCAATTAACTCGCTCCCATAACGAGCTTCGGAGCCGATCCAGGAGGAATTAAAGTGCATAGGGTATTTTTATATCCTATGTGTGGTACTAATGCATAAAGGGAAAGTTAAATCGGGCTGTTGGTGGAGGTTTGCAGTCCTCACAATGTGCTGGCAGCTGGTACTGATGACTAAAGAAAGCTGGCGGTTTCTGCCATTTATGATGAATACAATTACTTCTTGGTAAACAGAGATGACAGAGCAGACACCTTTTACAGCAGCGGGAGGTCAGCGTCTCTACATATGATGCAAATGAGTCAGTGCCTGTATGTTAATATGAAAACAGAGTGAGCTAGATGTTCATGCAGGATGCAAACTGGAGGCTAAATATTTTCCTGCCCACAATAATACATAATAAACAACATTATCACGCCTATTAAAGATATTGTACTGGTGTTTATTTGAGGCCAGAAAATCCCAGCAGCAGGCTATGTGAGTGAATGAGAGGCGAGGGAAGCCCTGCAGAGAGGAATGGTGTCAGCATGTGTGTTCAGTGAGTGATGAAGAGCCGTCACTCTTCACTGCTCCCCCAATCATCATCTCGACATGGCTGCAGGGAGAAGATGTATGCTGCAGGGGCCTGAGACACTGCACTGCTGACTTCTGACATCCACACACACTTTTCACACGTTGTGAAGCGTCTAGTGTACACTAGAGAACATGTTTGTCGCTTAGATACCAAACACAGATGCACAGGAAGAGCGAGACAGAGAGGGGAAACACCCACAAGTGACAGAGAGAGGGGAAGAAAAACAGAGACGGGGCAGAGAAAGAGGAGACAGCGTGAAGCAGATTCAAAAGGGGGTGAAGAAAAAGACACTGAGCAGAGCGAAACAGGACGAGGAGAGGGACAGGAAACTGATCACACAGAGAAATACTCGAAGAAAAGTCGATATCACACAGAGAGGCCACTCGATGGTTCAGAGCTGCAGAGTCAATACATGGTCAATAATATTGTTTTTCATCCCAACAAATATAATCGTAAATGACAGCACTGTGGTCCATTATAGTGTGTGCTGGTGTGTGTGTGTGTGTGTGTGTGTGTGTGTGTGTGTGTGTCAGAAGCAGTATTTGTCCAGCAGCAGGCACGATGAGAGGATGGAGTTGAACAGGAACTTCCTGCTGAGTGAACGGACACTGAATCACTACACTCATCAAGCCAAGGCACACAGAAGCACACTCTCACACACTCACTCACTCACAAAATAATTTTCTCTCTCGCTGACTCACCCTCTAAGTCGGGTGAATTGATCTTCTAACATCTCCAATTATAACAAATTAAGCCGGCCTTACAGCAAACACATTCTAAACTAAATTCCCCGTCGCAGACTTTATTTAAACATCAGAGTCAAACGTCTTCAAAATGTTCTGAGGTACGATATTATCCAACATGTTTCATATCTAACCCTAACCCACATTTTAGTCTTGGCCTTCAGTTTCTGTGGCAGAGCTCCACATGAAGCTGATTAATGTTCGACAGGTAAGGGTGTAACAATGTTTCTGCAGTATCAGAAATCATCAATCAGTGACACCAGAAATATGTTGCAGTACTCTTTTTTTTTTTTTTTTTTTTTAACCCGCAAAGGGCGCTATCTGCTTTTGGCTCATCTTGTTCAGCCGACTACTAAAAAAAGCACTCATTACTCCGCAGGTCACACCTACACATCCACACACTGATGGTAGAGGCCGCTGAGTAAAGAGTCCATCAGTATTAACTCATCCATTCACACACATTCACACACTGATGGTAGAGGCCGCTGAGTAAAGAGTCCATCAGTATTAACTCATCCATTCATACACATTCACACACTGATGGTAGAGGCCGCTGAGTAAAGAGTCCATCAGTATTAACTCATCCATTCACACACATTCACTCGCTGATGGTAGAGGCCGCTGAGTAAAGAGTCCATCAGTATTAACTCATCCATTCACACACATTCACTCGCTGCTGATGCAGCAAGTGGAGCAAATTGGGGTTAAGTGTCATGCCCAGAGGGGCGCAGGTGGCCTAGCCGTTAGTTTTCTCGCCCCATGTACAGTGGATGCTGTTCTCCAAACGGCCCATGTTTAAGTCCGGCCTGTGACTCCTTTCCCATTCTCCCTCTCCCCAGTTTCTGACTCTGTCCAATCTCGCAAAAGGCAAGAAAAGCTGCAAAAATAAATCGGGCCAACTCTTCACTGAGCCACAGCGGCCGTGTTAAGGTCTTAATTACCACAGATCAGGCAAACCACTGCATGTGGTTAGCAAGTGTTCAAAAGCAGCTTCTGTCTCTGTTCCAGCTGTTCTTCTTTTGAATCACTCGCAGGTCAAGGATAGGACGAGTAGTCATGCCAGATACCCAGACTTTCAAAAATGTTATAGTCTGAGATTTAAGTGTCTTTAGATGAGGGAGGGTGTTCAACTTTTTTTTTTAAATCTTCTAAAATTCAGACATTATGATATATAAACACACACGTCTCTGAACAAATGTTTTCTTAAACTTCTTTTCATTCACCTTCAAAGGTGAAACAGGAAACTGACTGAAACAGTAACAGGAGTCCACATGATGCAAAGCGTCTCGAGTTGACGTCAGGAATCAGCCAACCAAACTGGTCTTGTGAGCGTGAATGTAAAAGGAGCTGCTGTAGTATTCGGTGCAGCTGGGGAGCCGAGCTCTCTCATTTCAGGAATTCTCTCCACGTACCTGAACTCCCCTCTTTGTTTCCTGGTCGAGCTATTTGTCAAGAGGAGGATGACTGTAGAACAGAAGTTACGCAACAGATTAAGCCAAACTGCGGCTGCTACCTGAGATATTTACCCAGCAGATTTATAGTGCAGCTCAGGGCAGGAGGGGGGACAGCACTTTGTTTCTATAAAATGACATTGAGAAGGTCCAGAGCTACTTTTAATTTAAAGGTGTATGGGAGAGTTATGTCTTCTGAGACTTTGCTATGTTGCCAAGCAATGGCTTAATTCCTAATGGCTAGAATTGTGTTAGCTGGGCGGTTTAATTAGATTAGTGAACACAGCACTGGCTCTGAAAGCACAGGGAACACTTCTGTCTCACTGATCTCAATGGTATAAAGAGACAAGAGTGGACACAGCCTGGAATGCACCTGTGAAACGGCTGGACTATGACCTCTATTGGATTGAGAATGAGATTATATATCATGACAAGTTTCATCAGAAAATACAGAGATTCTAACGTCACAAGTCTAAAGTTTATGTAAGCAATGGAGCAAGCAACGTATTCAATGGTGCCCTTTTATTTCAGTGCCAGGAATGATTCAGCAGTCATGGTAAGACGCCTTGTTTTCCACAAAAAAAAAAAAAAAAAAAATTGGACTGCTCTGTTGTACAAGAGTCCAAAGGGAAAGGCTGTAATATGAACACAAGAAGTGATTTCACCATGTCCGTTCATCCTGGCCAAGGAGCCCAGCAATCAAGCGCTTTCTCTGCAGCCAAAGATGGAACGCAAGGCCATGAAGGCATTTTGTGTTTTAAGACTTGAGGAGCGTTTACCAAGAAAACATTCACAGCAGTCTTTTTTTTTTTTTTTTAAATTGCTTGATAAACTTGGTCATTAAGTACGAGGTAGAGCTGACCAAAACAGGATTTTTCATGCACGGGAAATATATCTGCAACACAGACACATCTGTAATAGGCCTTTATTAGGAAGTCAAGCTGTAGTATGATGGTCTTAAATCCACAGATAAGCAATAAACTACATGATGTCACATACCATTACAGCCTCCTGCACAGGAAAGACTCTTATCAGGGAGTGTAGGGTTCAGAAAACCTTCATGGCACATGACTGAGGCTGATGCAGCAAAGCTTTACCAAATCATATTGCTGTTGGATTCACAACAGTGGGAGGTCTGAACTTGTTACCTTCTTATCTATTGATTTTGAGAAACTGATTTACAGTTCTACCCATAAAGCCACATTTGTAAACTTCATGAAATAAGGAAGAAGAGAAAGGACAACTCTGCCCTGTCGTCCCTTCTGAGAAAATCCGGTTTTTAATAAAGCCGACAGACGTGAAGTCTCTCCCTCCTCAGCCATAGTCGGGGGTCTGTGCGGGCGGGCAGGCAGGCAGGCAGGCAGGCAGGAAGACAGAGAAACAGGCCAAGACTGCAGAGCATCAGAGAATGGAAAATTACCAGGACTTCTGAATCAGCCGTGCACCTTTGATCAGTCTGAGCACAGGCACCAATTACTGTGGGATAATCGTCAGCCCTCAGAGGAACTGACGAGCTGCAGGCATTGTGGGCACAACGGGTCAGTGACCAGCAGGCAAAGGCCTGGTCAACAAGGCTCGCGGAGCCAAAAGCCGACGGTGCCCCTCGTTGAAATGCTGCACGAAGGCGGCCAAACGGACAGGCAGCACAGTGAAGCAATTGTTTCCCGCCTGTCGACTCAGCACAGTGGCACTCTCATCCCTCTTTCCGCAGACCGCTCGGTGGTGGATTGAATGCTGAAATGTTGGGGAGTGTGTGAACCTGCTACTACTGCACATGTCTCTGTTTTCTCCCTCTCTCTCTGCAGTGAAACAGACGTAGAACAAATGTGCACACGCTGCTCACACACCTGTCCCTGTAATTCTGCGGTAAACAAAACGCTGCAGTGATAAAGATGCTGCACAGGAAACGTGTTCCTTGCTGCCCATTTGCACTGATAACGGCTTCACACTGAGGGAAAAAGGCAGCAGCAGTTTGCACCTCCAAACAAAAACTCAGCCTCTCTACTTGAGACAGAAAGAACATGATATTCTGCTCATTAATAATTGACATCTTCTCTGTGCATGGGGAGCGCTCATCGATTAGGTAAGGCTACTGTGTGGGCTGCTACTCCCTCCATTGTCAACAACACAGAGGCCCACAATGCTTCTCAGACCACTAAAACAACTTCACTTCACTCACTCACTGCTGTGATAACAATGTGATAACTCAATTACAGGAACTTGAGTGTCTCATCACTGAATCTTTTGAATACTCATATTTTACGGGGATTAAACAGAAGCACAGTAGCGAGAGGACTTTGGATCAGACACACTGCAGATACACAACAGTCTGTGTCGGTCCAAAGCAGATCCACACGGGCCAGGAGGAGCTTTCCTGTAAAAACCTTGAGTCAGCAGAAGAGACCGTTCTCAAAGCTCTGACGCCTCGAGTTACAGTTTTGATTAAAGATGAATATCAACTCATTTTATTCTGACTAGTGCTGAATTCAATTCTGTTTTTTTTGGTTTGTGACACCAAGGCTGCAGTTTCTTCTACGCCTTGTTCAGCTGGATGAAAACAGATCAAAAAATGAACATCCACCCTATGAACTAGGGCTGCTCAATAAATCACAATGTTATCGTTTTAGCAATAAAAAACGTCGCACGATTCTGAAATAATTGCAATAAAAAAAAAAGAGGAATAATAATATTTAAAGGAGGAAATATTTCTCATTCAGCATGTGTACATTTACCAGGCCACAAACTATGTCACTCTAGACAACAATACATTTTGCAGCTGAATCGAGCCACACACAAAACCAACTAGAACGTCAGAAACAGAGGCGCTGGTAGCCTCATGGTTAGTGCGCACTGCCCATGTACAGAGGCTGTAGTCCTCCAAGCGGATGGCCTGGGTTAAATGTAAAATACTTACACTGAAGTTACTTTTGGCATTTCTGTCTTTACTGATAGGACAGCTGAAGATAAGACAGGTAATGTAGGGAGGAGAGAGTGGGGTAGACATTCACCAAAAGGTCATGGCCAGGACTCAAACCTACAACCAAATGTTGAGGACGACAGTCGTTTTATGTGGGGCGTCTGCTCCACCAACCAAGCCAAACCAGTACCCCAAAGTCACTTTATTTTGAAAGGATTTCCCTTATGCTCTGTATCTGATGGGGAGATGACAATTAAGACGAGGGAGAAGCTCTTTGTTTGCAATCATCAAATACTGAATGGTTTAATAAAAGCTCAGACTGATTGGTTAGTGTGTGAGCGTCAGAATCTACCTGCAAGGCCAGGACCTCACTCCATATTCCACTGAACAATATTGGAGACTAACCTTCAGACTGAGCTCGGTGGGGGGGTGATCTGACATTGTGCACCATGTGTGAGGGAATGCCTTCACTGTCAGTCATACTATAGACAGGCAGTAATTAGACATAAACACAGACGCACGCACACATGTCACTTAGAGTTGCGACAGGGAGTTATTACAACCACCACACACTGAGACGTTCACAGCAGCATACAGAGGAACTGAGAGATGAGAAGCACTTTTGTGTTTTTATAGAGCAGACATCAAAATCAGACTTTTAGTCTCACAAGTAAAACAAGGCCTCAAGCTATTCTACAGAAACAACTGCAGGTGTAGCTTAATGCAGGTTGACAGCTAACAGGTCACATACAGTGTAAATACCAATTTAGATTTTTTTTTTAAATGCAATAAACAAAATATCAGTCATGCTTGTTTTCAAAAATAATATGCAAATGGACTTGGATTTGTATAGCACTTTCTGCTCACTTTTTCTTTGAGCAACACTGGGAAACTTGGATTGTGTTGATAACTGAGCCATTACTAAGTGAACTGACTGACATACATGCATAAGTTTAGGTGTAAAGGAGCTGAGAAGCTAGTCAGAGAAGAAGAACAGGTTGGGAACATTTACCTCACCATCGAAATTACTGAAACCAAAACTGAAACCACTGCCACCGGTCAGTCCTCTTGTATTGTTGTCTAAACAGACGGGTTCGTCTGTGAGGTGTAACACTTACAAAGTCCGCACTCTGTGAGGAACACCTGCGATCACTCCGTCCTGGGTCACTCATAATTAAACCAGAGATCAGAGGGCTGAATAAAGCATGAGCTGTGCTCGTCCAGGAGGCTCAGGTATCACTCTGTATAGGGGCCCAAAGAGACAAAAGGAGTCCCTGAGCCCCTTACCATACCATGAGAGGAGTGATACTGATGCTAACCTGAAAGGCAACTCCTTGCATACAGTGACGCACCCCTCCCCTCCCCCCCTCCCAGCTCTAATCCACAGTTTACAACAGCGGGGGCAAAATGAGGAACTCAATGCCCCTTGGACCTAATTAACAGAAAAAGACATCGTCCCAAATGGAGACACTCAAAGCAGTGCGACACTGTGCAACACCCACCCTTGTTTTTTTTATTTTTCAAATGAGAGCTGACAAAGACTAATAATGCATCTAAGAAACAGCCTGAGGATACAAATACTGCAACCGTTTGTAGAAAGCAATGTAGCGGTATTGAGTGAATGGATTTCAAACAGTATTCTTGGAAGTTTGCAAAACTCAATTTGCTTTTCCGGGTTAAGAGACTAAACTGGTTAAGGCGGATTTGTTTTCTCAAGAAATTCTGTAAAAAGTCTTGAGTAAAGGAAAAGTTAAAGAGCTGCTGTTCTGGTTTCTCTTTGCAGTACATTTACAGTCCGAGCTGAATCGACCGATTTAATGGCTGCAGGCTTTGGAGTGTGCAGGAGAAACAGTCAGTGTGGACGACGACAACAAACAGGCGGAAAGGTATCCTCTCTAATGACACACCAATGACATATTGTTTTCAAAAACATTAGTAAAGGAGTCCGCAATTGCTTTAAACATCTGTATCGTCCCTGATTTTCACAATCGGGTTATCTCTTATAAATTGTTGGAAATACTCTGAAAGAAAAGTCTTCACAACAAGTAAAAATACCTCTGTGGGCAACGGTAGAGTTCTAAGAGTCAAAACAGTCAGAACAATACAGCAAACATAAACATGCTGTCAGGTTTGCTAGCATAACCTGCCTGCTCGCTGTGTGTGTGTGTCTCTGTGTGTGTGTGTGTGTGTGTGTGAAAGTATCTAAACACATGATGCATCCAGCCTTCAAGTTGTTTGTGCCCGGGTTTGCAGAAACAGATCTAGCGTTTTCTGAAAAGGTCATATGGAACAACAACAAGAGTTTCCCTCGGTGGTTCAGCAGAGTCTGGAGGATAACACAACACTGCAGCTCACCGACAAACACATCAAACAAAGTTCAAGCCTACTCTGCGCGGCCACACAAACTATTTTAGGCTACTTAGATTAAAACGGGGTCAGCTGCACACATCTGAGATCCTGATTCTAAAAGCTCCCCTCTGGTTGAATCGTCTCAGAGCGTCCCTGTTGGATCCGGTCCCAATCAGCTCAGTATGTGGGTCTGTGTATGTGTGCGTATATATGTGTGTGTGTGTGTGTATATGTGGGTGTGCATCCTACAAGTGTGTACAGTATGCCTTCAATAAAATTATGCAAAGCTACCAGTTCCCTCCTGCAGCAGTGGCTGTGAATTTATTTATTTAATAGGGACAATGAAATTTAACATAATTTCAATACAAAGCATGAAACTGATGTGCTGCATAAAGAGTATAGAGCTATTGCTAATTTCCAACTCGTGTCCACAGTCGGGCCTTTGTGGAAACAAACAGATTGAAATGTACAACATTCAGTTACATAAAACCCCATAACACCATATGAGGATACATTAAAATACATGTACAACAATACAAATATTATAAACCAGTTTAAAAAAGTTTGAAGATACTCATTAAAAGTGGGTACAGCTCTGGCTTGCTTTGAGCATTTCACCTGTTTTGTAAAAGATTTTAAGTCGGAGATTAATTTTATTTCAGGTGGTAATGTGTTCCAGAGTTTACAGCGTTTGATGGAGAAGGCTGATTGACCAAACGTAGATCTACCATGTTGTACGCTACAGTCTCCATTCACAGTTCTTCTCGTTACCCTGTTTCCGTCCTGTCTTTGAACATATCTGGAGAGAGGTTCAGGGGCCAGATTGTTGATACATTTAAAAACAAGTTTGAGGAAACATAAATGCATAAAGCTCTCAAAACTGAGTAGATTGTGTTCTTTCAGTATGTGACAGTGATGCCACCGGACAGGTTTTTTGTCCATTATTTTCAGGGCCTGGTTGTATAGTGATGAGAGGTTTCTTAGCTGGTTGTGTTTGTTTATCCTCTGATAGAATATATGACAGGTCACGTGTGTTTAAAAACAGCCTCAGGTGCATTTTTGTCACATTTACCTTGAGTGAAATCAGATTATATAATCACACTATGGCTTTGGAGAATGTGTTTTTTGAACAGTGTTTTAGCAACTTTTCATCCCAAGATGTTACAGCTTTTAGCAGAGCAGAGGGTGAGAATAAATGATTCTCTAATCATTGACTAATCTGCCCCCTAATCGACATTAAGGCCATTAAAACCACCATGATGCCACCCTTAAACTTTACAAAAAAAGACTCAACAGCCTCAAAAGATGAACCATGCCTCAAACATGAAGATGTTTTCTATATTCTCATTCTTCAGGCCTTTTTCCATCGTTATCGAGTTTGTGGGGTGTGAGTGAAAAGCCGACGAAGGGACTTAAAGTTATCACCCTCTCTAGTTAGCCGCTAAATGACTAGCTGGTTAAACTGATTATAAATATGTCTATCAATCTCCTGCTGTGAGGAGCATGTGTGAGCCCCTCAGGAAGATTTCAGGGACAGCCTGTCTGAGACTTTCTACATATTTTCAAGAGTATACGTATATGTGGAAACGGCCCTTGTTCACATCTTCCTTTGCATAGTTTAACAGGCAGTAAGGGCTTTCACACTCACAGAAAACTCCTGATATTTACAGCCGAATCACTCAGACTTCACCCGGAGTTTCTCCTCCAGCCTCCTCGTATTTATTCTGCAGAAAGTCAGAGTGAGCTGATGTGAGAACACAGCAGGATATAATCAGGAGAATTCACCTGGAGCCAGTGGGAGGAACCAGTGGGAGTGCGACCATAGACTGTCTGCACGCCACCTCTACCATCTCCGTGCTCTAATCAACCTGCTGCTGCATGTTTCCTGTTCTCCAGGATGTTCTTCTCCACTCTTTACTTCACATTGAGATTCTCTTCAACTACACGAAGCATTGATACAAAAACAAATATTCTCATTATAGCATCTATAGAGGACTCTGCTGCTTGGTCTGCTACTTCCTGTCTGTCTGAAAGGGATTTAGAATAGATAGATAACTTAAAACTCTTTTCTAGCTGTATTTAAATAGAAAAGAAACAGCTGCTTTAACATGAATGAAAACCTGATACTGAAGTGTCTCTGTGCACCTGAATTTACACGTCCATATTCTCACCTTCCCACACTACTCAAACTGAATAAACAAATATCTGACTACTCATCCCATCCTTCTAAAATATGCTCAGTGTGCCCACACTTTAAGCGAGCAGTGATGTTGACAGAAAGCACGGTTTATAGATGACAACGTCAGCCAGCATGTTCAATGGCCCGCATCGAAACTGCGGCCAAAAAAATGAGGATTAAAGCGACAGGTGAGCAGTCAGGAGACGGTCACAGGAGACAAATGGCCCTGATGGAGAACATTTGTGGGAGTAACAGAGGAGCAGAAACACAAAGGGAAGGCATATCTGCTGTCATATCTATTAGGTTAACACTTGGCTGGAAGCTACGCCGACAACGACACTCGCTACTGCTTTCACCATCTGTGGCAAACAAGCTCGACTATCTCGCTGCTATCAGGGGACAAAAGTGAAGCCCTTTGATTGCATCGTCATCACACTGCGAGTTTATCTAGCCATGTTGCATCACTACTCATGCATTCACATGCACATCTCACTGCCAAGAAAAGGGCCTCTCCTTAGAGAACAGGGCGAGCTGCTGACAGTGGAGCTGGTTTTCTCCCACAGAGTGAATCACAAAGCTTCGGACGGATGCAAACTCTCACATTCTCCTCCTCTCTCAAACAGCTGACATGCTCGCACAGTGGGTTTTGGAGGCACAGAGCCAATCTTGCACTCCCTCATTCTGTGAGATGAGCTAAGCCATGAGTTACTCGCAGAATTTGGAGGGGGGGGGGGGGACTCCCACATCCCTCTTCCTTTTTGTCGGGTAGACCCATCACATTCCCTTCTAACGGTCATACATCATTTCTGAACTCTTCATTCCAGTCACAAACTTCATCACGGGCTTATAAACCAAAAAAGTAACAAGTCAACAATTGTGGCTAGGAAGAGCTTTGAAAAAGTGGTTAGTGTCCAGTGAGCAGGAGGTTTCACTCACAATCTGTCATGCAGCTATCTTTGTAAAGGCTGCATGTGGAAGGTAATGTGACCGCCGCTGTTTATCTGATCAACGAGGGAAATCTCTCGCTCAATCTGTGGTCGCTCCGAGGAGTAAAACTCCCCTCACTGCTAGTTTAAGGTCCGAGCAATGCTATCATTTCCATATGAAATAATCTCTGCGCATTATCACACCTCACAAAAATGTTAAGGCTGTGAGTCACAGTTGATATCTGCAGGGGGAATCAACCTGCCGTGTGGCTGGCTGCTGAACGTCTGAGCAGCTGTCTTCATTAACCACATGGTTTTTTACAAACTTGCCAAGTCACTAAACCTAACTGCAATGAATACAAACTCCTCAGTGCATGCTATGATCCTCTGACACATGTCGTATTGTGTTACATATCAGGGACACTTCAGTGAAACTGTCATTAACAGCTCTCTACAAACAAACAAAAAGACAACCAGGAAAACAAATCTATGGAGTATTAACATTAGAACTGTATTACACTGGAGAACAGACACACTGACCTTTCATTCATTTAGACTATTAACTTATATGTTGGGGCGCCGGTGGCCTAGAGTTTAGTGTGCACGCCCCACTGTACAGAGGCTGTAGTCCTCCCAGCGGGTGACACGGGTTCAAATCCAACCTGTGGCTCCTTTCCTGCATCTTTTTTATAATAAATTACATTATAATAGTGTTATGGTTTCTAGGCTGTTGTGTCTGGGTAGGTCTATTAGTGTGTGTGTGTGTGTGTGTGTGTGTCTGTAAGCTACGTTATATGGCTTACCCACCTCCAGTGACAGTGGGGGTCCCCGGTCTTTGACATCCTTATTTTTAGGGGTAAAAGTTTGGGTACCCATTGTCTAGTACACTCAGTGTTGTTTAATTGTACAATTAAGAAAATGACTTTACAGCTAATGGTGCCATTCATCAAAATGTGATATTTATGTTTACTGTAGTATGTGGTATCTTTGAATGGACATCAATCATGCGTTACACTGGTATTACACAACCACACATTACATGTGAGTTTTGGTTGGTTTTATGTCAAATAAGGTGCTAGCTGGTAGCTTTTCCATCAGGTGTTATGCCAAGAATTGCATCCCTGCTGAGAATTGAATGCACCTCGAGGAAGTTTTAGAAAAACTGTCTCAATCTAATTTCTGGTGGCAGATCTGCGATGACAAAGTGTCTGAAGTTTACACTTCATAAAGTTAAGTGTCGTTGTTGTTGTGGAGACTGGCAGTATTAACCTGATAGACAGATAGAATCTTTATTATCATTGTATACAAGGACACAACGAAACTTTGTGAGCAGCAATCTTAAACAGCAGCGTTTACAAAAACAACAACAACAACAATATATTTGTGGTGATATGAAAGAGAAGTATGCAAAAAGTGGCCAGAGCAATTTCTGTTCAGTGAATGAATGATAATAATAATAATAAATAAATAAACAGTTGTGGTGACTGAAAGAATATATACAGTTATTATTGTGCAGTGACTGATTAATTAAACAAATATAGATATAGAGATATAGTGTAAATAAGGGAAGTTATAGTGCAGTGACAGAGTGTATATATATATATATATATATATATATATATAAGTGTCTGTAGAGGAAATTTAAGGGTTGATGCAAAAAAAAAAAAAAAAGGCAGTGTAGAAAATGTACCTGTTATATTTTGAATTGTCCTGTAAGGTGCATACATTTTTCGTCAGGGATGCGTTTCTCTTCATAACACCGGTGTCGTGCTGAGTAACGTCCGTGACTTAAAGTTGACCAGGTAAGTTGAGTGTCGTTAGCTGCTTTAATAACGTTAGCTAGCTGCCTAACCTGTGAGCTCATTCGGTAGGGTAGGAGAGAGGCTTCTGTAACACCTTGTTAACAGCCTCACAGCCTCACAGCCTTTCATTTAGCTCTTTTTGTCCTGTTTCGTTAGCTATAAGAGCTAACGTAAAATCCATCGGCTGTGTCTGAGGGGAGCTAACAGCCGCGTAGCTAGTGCTGCTTAGCTTGGGAGAGCTAACGAGCGTTACCGGGGCTAAACAAACCGTTACACGTTATTAAACATACCTGTGATCACCGCTGCGACCCGGAAGATGCCCCGTTGAAGCCGTCACCTGTGTATCCCGAGCCGTGCCGTGCCAAAAAATAATTCAAATTCCACAGAAAGTGTTGCGGGAGACGCTCGCAGTCCAATCGCTTCAGCCACCGCCGCTGAATGGCTGCTACGCGGAGACTCAACCAAACTTCCTCCTTAGCAACGGACCGCCTCCGAGACTCCTGATTGGTCGAGAGGCGCGGATCGGGAGGTGATCGATCGACGATTGACAGCTCAACGTGGATCGACGTGAACATTCACTATATGTCTTTAGATATCAGTGATTAGCCTAGATTAGCTGCCTGATAGAGAGAGGATTTCACAACTATTTAAATTACTGCACTCTGATACTATTCTACTCTACTAACTATTGATGGAGTCCAAACTTAAAGGTGCACTATGTAGAATGGGTAGTGACATTTGAAAGTTGGATAAATGAAACTATTCTATGCTTTATTTTCTGAACTAAATACACAAACTTTATTCAAAGGAAAAAATGAGTCCCAGGAACCTTTTGGAGCTAAAAAGTTACCAGGAGAGTTACGGCTTCACTGTGGGACCACCACCATAACTTCCTGTGTAGCATTTTATGTTCAAACATCATTCCAGGGACCAAATTTCCCTCTGAGGACAGTTTGTGTATCGAGTTATGAATATATACCACAGAATCTGTACACTTCTCCAACTTTCACATTTCTCGACCAAAACTCCATAGTGCACCTTTAAAAAAAACAACCAATGATTGGCCACAGTAATAATAATAATGATTGTATTCATGTCAAAGTGCTTTGACATACAGCAAAAGCTTGGGAAAATACTTAAATTATGTTTATGAGGTGAGGTGGTGATGGACTCTCGTGGCCAAAATATAACAACAAAAAACATTTACCACACATGACAGAAACTCTGGATAAGACGATCTCAACATGATTGAATATTGATTGAAGTAATGATTGTTTTACATTCAATTCAATTTTATTTGTATACATTCGTAAACATTGATTTGTATAGAAACTGTCTGAATATAATCCCACCCGTACATATCTCCTCCTCCAGTGTGATATTACTTTAATAAAACAGTTTTACAAGCAGACAATAATAATACAAAGTATTAGTAATTTAACGGAAACTAACCTGTTGCTAAGCAACCCGAAAATTCTATTCTACCGTTGGTGTCCATGGTTACAACAGAGCAGCTACTCCGCTGTATGAACTTTTACTTGTTTGTTAAAAGACATCAATGTGATCATGAAACCAGTGACATCAGACTATTCAGACGTCCTGCATGCTCAGGAGGAGGGATACATGTTGTGAGAAGTCCCAGTGATGTTGTTCTACTTTATCATCACTCATGGACAAACTCTTGTCCAATCAGATTTCTTGGTCTGTTCAAAGCTCTTTTACGCCGCAGGTCACACCTCCACATTCACACACTGATGGTTGAGTAAAGAGATCATCAGAAGTAACTCATCCATTCACACACAGCCAATGAAGCAGTGGGAGCAACTTTGGGTCAAGTGTCTCGCCCAAGGACACTTCGGACATGTGGCTGCAGGAGCTGGGGATTGAACCCCGACCTCACAGTTAAGAGACGACCAACTCTACCAACTGAGCCACAGCCGCAGTTGAGCTGCATGGTGGTGCAGTGCAGGCCTGAACACCTGATGGGTTTACTGATGGGTCACATTTTGTGCACAATGAATCACTGTCAGTGGTTAGTCCTGACGGTGGGTTTGTCTGTGTTACTAAAGTTTTATTAAATATTGAACATTTTCTTCTTGTCTGTTTGTTTTGTCGCCTGTTCTGTTAATCTTCTTTATTTCTGTGGTTTTAAACATGCTGTAAAGCTTGATGTTGTCATTATTATTAAAGATATTTTCCTCTATAAAGTAGACAAACACAGAGGGATAATGCAGCATGAGCAGTGTAGTGAACCACTAAGTGTGAAGTACTTTGTGTTTGGTGTCCAGCATGTGACTGTCTCTTCATTATCTCCTCTGATATGCAAAAAAACAGTGAAACCACTTGATGATGATTCACACCTCTCTGTCATCACATTTTAAACACATCCTTCTTGTTTTTATTACATTATGTGTCTTGTCTTTCTCTGCAGTGTGCCCCTCATGATGTGTGTGTCCCCCCCCCCCCCCCGATGACGAAACCTCTGCCCCCCCCTTAAAAGGCCAGAAGTTTATCAGAGTTGAGCCGCATTCCTGACATACTTCTGAGTCCTACTAAGCAGCAGAGTGGCATGTCTTAAGGCCTGTTGCAAAACCAACAGAGAGGAATAAAAAGCCTGAGTTAACCGAAGCTGTCGAGCCTGTTCTGCTCATAATTACACGTCGATATATTCTCTGAACAAAGCTCCAGCTGTGAATCTTTCTCAGACATAATCAGTCTGTCCTCTTCTTTTCACGCCTCGCTTCTTTTAATCTTAATTATCTTCAACTCAATCTTATTTATGACTCCTTTTTCTTAACAACAAGCAAGCAGTCGTCCATCAACCTGTGGCCTCTCATTCAACTGTGTGGATGTTCTGCCCCCTTGTGGCCATTATCAGAATCAGCTTTATTGGTCAGGCATGTTTGACTCTGGTTTACTCTCTGAGTACAAGCATTAGAAACGAAATATTAAATTATTAAAACTGAAAATGATTAAAATACAAGCTTCATAACAACATGATGCAGTGGTGAGGAGGCTGAAATAAACAGGATGATAAATGATGTAGGAGGGGTTCATTGTAAAGAGGTAGATTTAGTCATATGTGATTAATGTTTCTAAAGATTAAGATTAAGATTTACTTTATTTACTTTACTATACTACTATACTATACTAATATACTTTACTGCCGCCCCAATAAAGATAAAGATGAAGATAAAAATAAAAATAAACTTTAATGATCCCCCATGGAAGAAATGTTTTTGTCACAACAGCTCCAGAAACAGGAATATAATTATCAAAAATAACAAGTTAAAAATTAAACATATACACGTCAGTTAAATAAAGGGAGAAAAAATACAATAATAGAATACTAGGTATGTAATGTATTCTACCTCTTGTGATCCTTAATGCTCACCTTTAATCCCACCTGTAATCTTTATTTGTTGCTTAATTTTGAATCTAGTTTGATTTTGTCAACATTGGGAGTAGATCTGGGTTCATTGACCTTGTTGTGGAGCCGACTGTCTCCTCTGTTAAAGCTTAGATTCTGTTTGATAAATGTGGATGTTGAGGCCAAGAGGAAAGGAGCTCGTTCCTCTCGCTCATTTCTTTGACATGTCTGCCTTCTTAGAAGAGACACTGTTTGTCAACAGGCAAGGGGCCTGCTTGGGGGCCCAGGCCCCTGAAGTATGGACTAATTCAAAAATAGACTTTGAATTCATGGATCCATGAATCCAGAATCGTTTTGAATCGGAAATTGATTCTGAATCGAATCGTGAGAAACCCAAACATTCCCAGTTCTCCAGTATGTTCTTGTCCACTCTTTAGTTCAGATTGTTATTCTGTTGAACTACACACAGCATTGATATGAAGACCCTGTCACGCCGGCGAGCCGTCTTCAGCAACAGGGTTTTTTTTACACAGATATTGCTTTAAGTTCTACAACTTGACTTGGATAAACCCTCATAATGATCCAGGTATAACTCCTACATAAGACCCTTTACCAGAGAATATTCCTCCTGTACACATTTAAATGCTTTATATATGATTTTTCACACTTAAATATAATATAAGTCAAGTATCTCCTCTGAAAATAACTCTGTGAGTCATGACTGTCTACAATGGGTGTAACACCCGAGTCCCACTGTCTGTGATGCTTTCAGAGTTTTCAGAGTCCTATCTTCACTTTGTTTACATCGCCAGGACGGCTGGCTGACTCCTCCCCTCGTGTATAAAAGTTGTTTAATTGAGGGACTAGAGAAAAGAAGAATAACATACTGTACTCACTGCTTAACTGTGTTTCTAGATCATCATATTCATGTCTCCCATTACAATCAGTGGTGTTCCATCATCAGGGATTTCTGAGAGTAGCATGTCCAGCTCCAAAACAAAATCATTCAGATTACACCCTGGTGGGCGGTAAATGATAGCAATGTACATTTTAATAGGAGCAGTAACCAAGATTGTGTGATATTCAAATGAGGAGTTGTTGCTCAGTGGGAAGAGTTTATTGAATTTCCAGGTATTAGAAATGAGGATACCTGTACCTCCACGTCCAACAGAGCGGGGTGTGTGTGAGAACACTGTGTCAACAGAAAGAGCAGCTGGTGTATTTTCTGGGCAGATCCAGGTTTCAGTAAGGGCAAGTGCCTGAATGTCTGACATTTTTGCAAGTGCTTGGATGAATTCAGTTTTATTCACAGCAGATTGACAGTTCCAGAGGCCAAAAGTAAATGAAGGGTGGGTAGAAGAGGCTTTCTTATGCAGAGACAAGTTGTTAAGATTTTGTTGTCTATGACAGATGTGTCTTTTCCTGTTCCCATGAATGACAGAGATTTCTTTGTAGCACATGTTGCGTTTAGCAGATGACCAGAGAAAATAGGCAAAGCAGTAGTCGTGGATGCCCGGGCTCTGTGGCCACGCTGAAGCGTCAGAAGCAGGTTTCAATTCACCCACCGAGTGTTACCCATTGTAAACAGTCATGACTCACAGAGTTATTTTCAGAGGATATACTTGATTTCTATTATATTTAAGAGTGAAAAATCACATATAAAGCCTTTAACGTAAACACTATGACACTCTCAACTGGAAAGTTACTGCGCACGTACTTGCGTCACCACCATAGTCTGTGAATATGAATGGACAAAGCCTGAGTGACATCAGCAGGGAGCGCTGGAGGCTCATCAGCAGCAGCCTCCATGCTGGAAATGCAGTCTCAGTCTAACTTTCAGTCAACTTAACAACAGGCTGAGAGCTGGAGCTGAGGCGGGTTTTAAACCTCCTGTTAGCTACACACCTAACTATGGATAACATGTCGTTCATAAAATCAAAAAAGAGCTGTTTTTTTTTACCCCCGTACAGTGTGTGCCAGTGATGACAAAAACTAATCAGAACTATTTTGTTTTTTTGTACCAGGCTGTAAACATGTTAATCTCTGCTGCAGCCAACCTCAAGTGGACCCTCGACGCGCTGCAAGATTTTGACCTTCTGCATTGGCTTCATATTTCAAGACTGGAGGTTGCCACTTGACACTCTGGAGGGTGATGATCATTTTCTCTTCTCCTCTGTCGCCCCCCGATGGTGGAATGAACTTCCAAACTCCATTGGATCTGCAGAGTCCCTCTGCACCTTTAAGAAAAAGCTAAAGACCCAGCTCTTTCATGAATACCTACTAACTTAATGATGATGGTCTCCATATTATTGATGATGATGATGGTAATGACGATGGTTTTTGTTTGATAACGTCGACTTATAAGATGGTTTCTATACTGATTAGAGCTCTCAAGAACTGCCCTCAATGTTGTGCTTTGCCTCTGGTCACTTCCTGTCAGCACCTGTGTGTCCAATCAGACTCAAAGCTGATCGTTTGCTCTTACTGACATTGTTCTCTTTTTTTTAGATCCTTGCTTGTGTTGTTCTTACTCTCTGATGTACGTCGCTTTGGAGAGTCTGCTAAGTGAATTGTAGAATTGATGCTTGTTGATGCTTGTTGTAATCTTCTGGTGACAGCCTCAAGATAACTGCTAGTGTAGTACACTTAAACTCAAAATGAAATGCTGTTTGACTGTTGAATGAATCTAGTAATATTGGCACATATCTGTGATAAAAACGGCTGATGCCGATAGTCACTTGATGTTATCGGTCAGGCTTTAATGTTCATTCTGTCAGACAGAGCAGCATTACCAGATGTTACTCTAGATTTTGGTGCTTTAGTTGGTTATTCTTTTTTTTTTTTCTTTTTTAAATCTTTTTATTAGATTTTTAATTCAGCAGTACATGACACATACAGTGTATCCATGTAAATTTGTTGAAAGGTAGTAGGTAAGTTTGTTTTACACAGTGTATGTTAAAAACAACAATCAACTTAACCTAAACCAGAACGGCTTCTACTACTGAACCGTAGTTACCCATTATCCCATTGTTATGAGAAACAAAAAAAAAAAACATGACCACTCCTGAAATTACAAATAAGATAGGAGAAATTAAAACAGTCGATGAAAAAGAAAACAAACAAAAAAAAAAGTCACTTTCTATTGTAAGGAGGGCTGCCAGGTTTTGTTGAAAACATTACCAGTACAAGTGAGAGGCTAACCTTCTCAAGTTTGATATGAGTTAGGACCTCCCTAAGCCAGCTATTGTGTGAAGGGGGGAGAGCATGTTTCTATTTAAACAAAATAAGGCATCTGGCCAGTAGAGGTGTGAAGGCCTACACCCGCCACTTTGTCAAAGGGAGATTAGGTGTTGTAAGTGGGGGGGAACCAAACAGGGCCATGCAAGGCTCAGGGCCAAGATCCAAATCAAGCACTATTGCAAGTGTGTCAAAAATTTGGCGCAAGAAGCCAGTGAGGCTCGGGCAGGACCAAAACATGTGTGTGTGATTAGCAGGTGACTGCTTACACCTATTACAACTGTCACTGGTGCCTGGGTAAATCTTTGGCAGCCGAGCATTTGTATAGTGCACTCTGAAAAGAACCTTACATTGTAATAAGCCGTGCCTAGCACACATGGAGGACGAGTGAACTAGCTTAAGAATTTGGTCCCACCAGCTGTCTGATATACAGTGTGCTACTCATCCTCCTAGCCAGGAGGTTGATAGGGAGAAGTCCACTTTTATTAAAATTTAATTTATAACCACAATATCTGCCGAACTGGGTTAAAATGTCTGTAATAACAGGGATGGACGAGGCCGGGTTTGACACAAATAATAGCAGATCATCCGCGTACAGGGACAACTTGTGGGTGACATTGTTCCTGGTGATGCCCTCGACTCTCCCCTCCCCCTGAAGCCAGATGGCCAACAGCTCGATAGTGAGAGCAAATAGGAGGGGGGAGAGGGGGCATCCCTGTCTAGTGCCCCGGCGAAGGGCAAAGGAGGGTGACCTCACACCGTTTGTTAAGATATGGGCAGTTGGGGAGTCATAAAGCAATCTAATCCATGCAATAAAGTCAGAGCTGAAACCAAATTTTGACAGGACGTAGTACAGATACTCCCACTCAACCCTGTCAAACACTTTCTCAGCGTCTAAAGAAACTACCACCTCAGGTACCACAGGGTTGGGGGAGCCAATAATGCTGAGGAGTCGTCTGCTGTTGAATGACGAATTCCTTCCAGCCATGAACCCAGTCTGGTCTGTGTAAATCAGACAGATAGGGCTTGCTGCAGACGAGTGGCTAGGACCTTGGCGAGAATCTTTTGGTCCATATTTAAAAGTGAGATGGGCCTATAGTTGCTGCATTCGAGGGAATCCTTGTCTTTTTTTAATAAAAGAGAAATGTTTGCTTCAGATAGGATTGGGGCAGTCTGCCACTAGTAAATGATTCATTGTAGACATTAACCAAATGTGAGGTTTATAAGGTTTGAATATGCTTTGTAAAATTCAACGACAAACTCGTCTGGGCCAGGGGATTTGCCATTTTGTAGCTGTCCAACCACCTCCTGCACTTCCGCCAGTGAGATCGGTGCACCTAGTTTATCAGCCAGAGTACTATCGACTTTGGGATACGTAAGCATCTCCAGGGGGCTGTGGCTCTTCCAAATTTCAGGCGAGTACTCTGAAATGTACAGGTCAGAATAGAAATTTTAAAAACGCATCGTTTACCAATTTGGGGTCGATGGGCACTGCTCCCGATGGCAATTTTATCCTGGGGATCAGTCTTGAGAGAGCTGCAGTCCTAGCCTGATGGGCGAGAAGTTTGCCCGCCTTATCTCCCATTTCAAAGTAACGTTGCCTTGTTTTTAACAATTTGGTTTCAACCTTAGATGTTGACAAAAGGTCAAACTCGGCCTGAAATTTAAGACATTGGTCATAAAGAAAGGGAGTGGGGGCGGCGACATATTGTGTGTTAATTTTCAATAGTTGATCCGAGAGCCAGACCATCCTTCCCGTGTCCACCTTTTTCTGGTGGGAGGCAAACAAGATCGCCTGTCCCCTCAGATATGCTTTACACGCCTCCCATAGAGTGCCTCTCGAGATGTCTGGGGTATCATTTGTTTGAAAGAAGTTGGCTATCTCCTCCTGGAAGAATTTTTTAAAATGTGGATTACTCAATAAAAGGTGAGAAAGTTTCCACTGTGAATGTGGAGAGCTGTGGTTTGGGAAATTTATGACAACCAATGTAAGAGCATGGCCTGCGTTCACTATACTGTGATACTCACTTGAGTTGACCCAATGCAATAGGAAATCAATGGAAAAAAATAAATAAATTCTTGAATATGTTCGATGAACGTGGGAGAAAAACGAAAAAGCTTTGGTGGATGGGTTAAGAGACCGCCAAGGATCACTGAGGCCAAGCTGGCACATAAAAGATTTCAATGTGGTGGCAGAGTTGGACAAAGTGGGGGGTCGAGAATAGGATCGATCTAGAACAGGATCCTGAATAAGGTTGAAATCACCACCTATAATCGGATAGTGACTGTCTATATCAGGAAGGGAGGAGAAAAGATGGGTGATAAATTTGTCATCATCCCATACAGGGGCGTAGGCACTCACTAAAATAACTGGGATGTCAAACAGCCTGCCTGACACAGCCACAAAATGCCCATTAGGGTCTTCATTTTCATTGGTTCAAATGAAATATTTTTACTGATAATGGCTGCCCCTCTCGCCCTCGCAGAAAACCTAGAATGAAATACATGACTCATCCAGGGTCTTTTAATACGTGAAATCTCAGAGGCCTTGAGGTGAGTTTCCTGAAGGAAATAAATATCCCCTCTGAGTTGTCTCAAATGTGCAATCACTTTGCCCCTCTCAATTGTTCCATTGACTCCCCTAACATTCCACGACACAAACCTGCAGCCCTGGTTTTGGGGTGTAATTGTATTAAGCACTACTCACCCTTTGTTAAGTGGAGATGTGCAGTGACGATGCCCTTTTTTTTTTTTTTCGGGGGGGGGGGGGGGGGGGGGGGGGGACAAAAAAAACAAACCCTATTAACACAATTAAAACCCCTATACAGCTTCCAGTTTTTTTTTTATACTCACTGATCCTCATAACTTCACCACTCCCACAGGAAAAAATTTAACCCTGAAAGGCCTAAAACCAAACTAGTCAGATGTGAGCATAAACGTTGCGATACAACAGTCACTATGGAAAAATTCCCCCAGAGAACAATGCAGGTTTTCCCATTACTCAACCCCTTTAGAGCAATAAAGGGTGATATGTCCCAGAAATAGAAACCAAAGCCATGAGTAGAGAAGCTGCATCTTCATGTCACAGAAAAAACAATCATCATAACTCCCACTGCGACGCAACAGGCATCTTTGTATTAAACGTTTGACTGATATTACCCCTAATAAAAATTAAAAGCATGGTCAAGTGTCACGAACTGTTGGAAAACAAGGGAGGTGGACCCAAGTGCAGAATAACCAAAAATATTTAATTAAACAAAAAGGCCAAAGGCAACAAAAACTTACTTTCAAAAGTTCAACAAAAAACATACAGATCAAAAACAAGGAGCCACAGAGGCGCACGAGCAAAAACTGACATACCAATCAACAACATAAAAACGACATACAACAATGAACTGACACGGAAAAGAAGAAACAAAGAGACTAAATACACAGGGGAATCAGACACAGGTGAGACTAACAAGACACAGGTGAGGACAATCAGGGCAATCACACAGGGAAACACACAGAGGCAGGAATACAAGAAACACTAAGGACACACAGAACTCAAGACTGATGAAAACACATTAGAACATAAAGAAACACTAAACACTGAAAAACAAAACTAGAAAAGACCAAATCATGACAGTCAAGGGCCAAACGGGCCATGTGGCATAGTTAACCACAACAAACAAGGGCAGACTCCATTCACAACATCGGTTCAACAAGTCCAGACGGAGTTTTACAAAAACTAAAAAAAGTCCCAATGTTCAAAAAGCATCATAAGAGTAAGAGTTCACAGTCACTGTGTGTTAAATATTATCGTGTCGAGACACTCTTACCGGCTGAGCAAGCTATCCCGAAGCCGGTACCAGTGTTAGCATTAGCTGCTAGTAGATTAGCCCGTGCAACGACTGCAGAGTCGGGGCAATGAAGCAGCATCATGGGGCGGGCATGGACCTCACGAAGGCAGCGGCTTCTTCGACTGAGGAGAAACGTTTCTTATTGCCATCTTTCGTGGTGATTTGAAGCTTTGCTGGGTAGAGCAGAGCTGGTCGAAGGCCCAGGTTATACAGCTTAGCCATGACATCGCGGTAGGTCGCACGTTGCTCTAAGACGTCGGGGGAGTAATCCTCGTCGATGCGGACCGGCGAGTCACGGTACTTCAGGTCATTCCTCCGTTTACAGGCCTCCTGGACTACCAGCTCTTTGGTCTGGTGCCGGTGGAAGCATACAAACACAGGCCTGGGCCTGTCACCCTGTCGCGGCTTAGCAGCTTGGGAGCGGTGGGCCCGGTCTAGATCTGGTGGGGTTTGCAGCACTTGGTCCCAGAATATCTCCATCAGGACTCCAGAGAAAAAGCTTGTGGGTCATGGACCTTCTAAGGACTCCGGCAGGCCGACAATCCTGATGTTGTTACGTCGGCTTCGTCCCTCCAAATTGATGTTCTTGGCCTTAAGCTTGGCACAAGCCTCAGATAAAGTGGAGCATGATATTTCAAGGGCCTGGATGCGTCCTTCAGTTAAATTGGCGTTGGTCTCCAAACTCACAATCCATTCACCAAAGTCAGTCACTGTGGCTTGTACTGTGTCTAATTTAGCTTCAAGAGAGGAAAAAGCCGACTTGAGCTCAGCAGACAGCGCCGGCGATATGGACTGGTGGTGCTCCTCCAGCAAGCTAGTCAGGGCAGGCATGCTAATCAGGCTAGCAGCGGTGGACGAGTCGTCTCTTTTGGTGTCTTTTCCTTTAACCAACCTGGTTCCGGAGGCCATGAAGCATGTACAAGATATTACTCACTGTTACTAAAGAGTTGGGTCTAAATTGGGTTATAAAAAGTTATGTTTTTTCAGGTCAGTGCGGGAGAGCGCGATGCATGCGTCTACTCCATTCCTCTGTCCACCGGAAGTCAGTTGATTATTCTTTCAATCATTTTTTTTAACAACTTCTGAGATAGAAAGAGAGAGATAGATGAAGTGACCTATGGGAGAAATATTTCAACATAATGAGGCCTTACATGAATATAGAAAGGGAATAAAATGTTGACCTCGTTTGACTTGTTGCCTCACTGACCTGATTAATTCAAACCCTTCCCGATCAAAACAAATTTATCTCCTTGTTGCTTGATCTTTGGTCGGCCTCTAAAGTCATTTATGCCCTAAATCTGATAAGGAAATTAGGAAATAAAAAATACATGAAGATAAGTAACTGTATTTAAGAGGTGACCTGTTCTTCATCTCCTCACAGAAAAGCTGAAGCTACAAGAAGAAGACATCATAATCCATTCATCACTTTGACTACCTGCATCAAACTCAGCCATGAAGATGCTGATCGTGTTGCTACTTGTCTGTGCCGCGACGGCCCTGACTGATGCTGCTGGTGAGTGTTAACAGACAAATCAAGACCTAGAAAAGAAAAGAGTTCATGTAATGCAGAAACAGCAGACGTCAGTTAAATGGTGTTTGCCTCTGTTCCAGAAGCTGATGTAATGGCAGAGGGTGAGTTGGTGTTATATTATATCGTTATATATATGTTCTAGACATCAGAGACAAAATTGGTAACCTCCTGCCCTTACCTGGTGCAGATACGTCTGATATGGCAGAAACAGTTCCAGGACCAGATATTAGTCTAGACTGTTTTTCTCCAATCGACCTTTCAGAGCTAAATTTAATTATTTCTGCGTCGAAACCGTCAACCTGTCTTTTAGACCCAATCCCAACCAAGCTGTTTAAGCAAGTCTTTCTCTTAGTTAGCAACTCTATATTAGATATATCAATATGTCTTTACTGGCAGGCTATGTACCACAGTCATTTAAAGTAGCGGTAATCAAACCTCTACTTAAAAAGCCTGCTCTAGATTCAAGAACTCTAGCAAACTACAGGCCTATATCCAACCTTCCCTTTATCTCAAAGATCCTGGAGAAAGTGGTAGCTAATCAGCTGTGTGACTTTCTCCATGACAACAGTTTATTTGAGGAGTTTCAGTCAGGATTTAGAGTCCACCATAGCACTGAGACTGCACTAGTTAAAGTTACAAACGATCTACTTCTAGCTTCAGACAGGGGACTTCTCTCTGTGCTCGTCTTGTTAGATCTTAGTGCTGCTTTTGACACCATTGACCATCGGATCCTATTATACAGACTAGAACATTCACTTGGAATTACAGGGACTGCTTTAAGTTGTTTTGAATCATACTTATCAGACCGATCTCAGTTTGTACATGTTAAAGGGTAACTAAACCCTACCCCTAATACTTCGAGAAGGAGGGGGGCGGCGCGGGGGTAAACTCGCCCACTCACTCCTTCACGCCGTTATCAGCCGCAACATGATACAATGTTTGCCCCACACACACACAGTGGCTCAGGCTCAGGGCTCAGTGCGGATGTGTGTGGGTGGGGCAGCGATTGAGGAGAGAGAGTACAAGGTGAGTGTGTGTGTTCGGCAGGTGTGTGCGAGAGGCACGTTATGATGTCGGGGACCGGAGCAGAATAAGCAGGAGAATGTATCAACTTGGAGAGGGAGGGGGGCACGGGGGTAAACTCGCCCACTCACTCCTTCGCGTCGTTATCAGCCGCAACATGATACAATGTTTGCCCCACACACACAAATACACACACACACACTTGAGTCCCCACAGTTCGCCGAGTCGGGTGACGAGGCTTTTATAGGTTTGGTGACGTGGGGCTGTACGTCATACTGTACTCCACACAGCCGTTAGAATTTTTCTAATGGAAGGGCAGACACTGTGCACATTTCTCACACAATATTTCAAATTTCAATACTTTGTACTCAAATGTCGAGATTGGGACTTGGATTGATCCATAACACTACTTAATACTCAAATACAGAGGTTTATAGTTGAAAAAAGTGGTTTTAGGGTTTAGTTACTCTGATAAGTCCTCTATCACACCAAAGTTAGCCATGGAGTGCCACAAGGTTCAGTGCTTGGACCAATTCTCTTTACAGTATATATGCTTCCTCTGGGAAATATTATGAGGAAACACTCCATACAGTTTCATTGTTATGCAGATGATACTCAGCTTTATGTATCAATGAAGCCTGATGGCACCAGTCAGTTATGTAAGCTAGAAACGTGCCTTAAGGACGTTAGGACCTGGATGACCAGACATTTCTTGCTACTTAACTCATACAAGACTAAAGTCATTGTGCTAGGCCCTAAAAACCTCAGAGAGACTTTTTCTAGTGATGTGTCTAGTCATTAAGCGTGAATGTTCGAAGGTTTATGGAGATCGCTGTGTCCAAAGATGAAAGTTTGCACCCTTGGCAAACGGAGCGAGGTACGTGCGTAATTTGGGAAGGTGTTAATTGAATGATTTATGAATGAATTGAGGTTCGCTACTATAAGGGATTGTGCAATATTGTTGTAAGTGTTTAATGTAATGCGTTGGGTGTTTGAATCGGGCCTGTTGCGATGTGGATGTTATTGTTTGTGTTTGTTTAAAGTAAAATGTTGCACTGTGAAAGGTCATCATGGGTGATGGAAACGAACCTTTTGCTCAACGAACGGTACTTGGCTGGAGCATTATAGGGTCAGCTAATCCTCATTTAGACATACAGGGAAACAACAGTTTTGTGCATCGTTTTGCAGTTAAAGAAATACCAGCGCCCTCTGTCACAGACATACTGAAAGTGTTAGAGTCAGACTTAAACGAAAAAATCTATGAAGACAAGTCTGTGTCTCAGGATGATGTTCGTTTCATACATCTCCTTAGTGATAAGATAAGGCAAGTGGAAGATGGACACTATCAAATGCCCCTCCCCTTCAAGAGTAACAGTTTACCATCACTGCCAAACAATAAAAGGCTAGCTATTGTTCGATTGTTTATCAGGCTTCAAGCTAAAAACAAAATAACAGGAATGAGATCCATTGCATTCTTGTAATGGCCAAAGCAAGGGTTGCTCCAACAAAGGTCACAAGCATTCCAAGATTGGAACTCTCTGCTGCAGTAACGTCAGCCAGGATGAGTGTTATGTTAAAGGCAGAACTTCAGATGAAAATTGACATACAATACTTCTGGAGAGCGGCGGACGTGGTGACTTTTTCTAGTGATGTGACTCTCCTTAATGACATCAGCCTAGCATCTAGCATCACTGTTAGGAATCTAGGAGTTCTGTTTGATCAAGATATGTCCTATTTTCACCTTCGTAATATATCCAAGATCAGGAATATCCTGTTGCAAAATGATGCAGAAAAACTAGTTCATGCATTTGTTACCTCCAGGTTGGATTATTGTAATTCTCTTTTGTCAGGGTGCTCTGGTAAGTCTCTAAAGACTCTTCAACTGGTCCAGAACGCTGCAGCTCGTGTACTGACAAGAACTAGGAAAAGGGACCACATTACTCCTGTGTTGGTTTCTCTGCACTGGCTCCCGATAAAATCTAGAATAGAATTCAAGATCCTTCTTCTCACTTACAAAGCTCTAAATGGCCAGGCACCATCTTATCTTAAGGAGCTACTAGTGCCGTACTACCCTTCGAGAACATTACGGTCCCAGAATGCGGACCTGCTAGTGGTACCTGCAGTCTCTAAAGGAGAGCGGCGGACGTGGTGATCAAGCTAGTACAGCAGGAAGCCTTTAGTAATGAGCTAAAAGTGCTTCAACGGGACAATCTTCAAAAGTCGAGTCCGCTTCATAGCTTAAATCCCATTCTGGATGGAGGGCTTCTTTGTGTTGGTGGAAGACTTAAGGGATCAACGCTCAGTCAAGAACGAAAGCATCCCATTATTCTCTCTAAAGACAGCCACATTACCAAACTGATTTTGTCACACTATGTCTGCCACCAAGGTCAAAGTCAAATGTTGATAGAACTCAGAAATAATGGATTTTGGGTTATTGGTGGTAGCAAAGCAGTTGCTAAGTTGATACATAGATGTGTGCAATGTCGTAAACAGATTAGACCAGCTGAGAATCAACAAATGGCTGAGCTCCCAAAAGAACGTTGTGAGGTCTCAGCTCCCTTCACATTCTGTGGGATGGATTGTTTTGGTCCATTTATTGTTAAGCAGGGTCGCAAAGAGTGCAAGAGATATGGACTGATCGTCACCTGTTTGTCCTCCAGAGCCGTCCATATTGAAATGCTCGAAGATTTGTCCACAGACGCCTTTATCAATGCCTTAAGATGCCTTTTCAGTCTCAGAGGAACAGTTAGCCAACTTTGCTGTGATCAAGGCACAAACTTTGTGGGTGCTTATAATGAATTCAAGGAAGCCCTGAAGCAATGTGACACAAAGGCACTAGAGGCCTTCCTGGCAAATAAACAGTGTGAATTTGTCTTCAATGCTCCCTCAGCGAGTCATGCAGGTGGTATCTGGGAGCGACAAATACGCACCATTCGTAATGTTCTGAATGTAACCATTGCTCAGTGTCCAGGAAGACTTGATGAAGCTTCTCTCAGAACTCTATTCTATGAAGCAATGGCTATCGTAAACAGCCGTCCTTTAAATGTGGATGGAATTAATGATCCCATGTCGCTCGAACCCTTGACTCCAAAACATCTAATCTTGATGAAGTCTAAAGTTGCTTTGCCACCTCCAGGAAAGTTTGTAAATGAGGAAATGTATGCTGTGAAAAGGTGGCGTCGAGTACAGTATTTAACTGAACAGTTCTGGAGTTGGTGGAAAAAGGAATACCTCCTGAACATTTCTTTAAGGCAAAAGTGGCATCTTCCCCGGTCCAGTGTCTTAAAATAACTCGTCAGGCTATTATTGTACCCACCATGATCACACAGAACTCACCCTTGGATATGTTAGGTATCTGAGATCGGTCCTCCAGAAACACAATACTGGATTAAAAGGAATTTCTGACTTAAACCAACTGCTTAATATATGAATGACCTGAGTCCAGAGAGGTCTGACCAAACTACACTCCCACAAACGATGCAGGAAAGTTCCTGTTTCAGTTTGACATTTCCAACACAAGTTATCATTTAACAGTTTCATTCTATGAAGTCTGGATGGTGTGTGATAAAATATATGTATAACCTTATACTGTGTGAGCTTACCCCGAGCCTCTCTCACATATTTACCACAATCTACCACAATTTTATTCCATTTATCACATTCAATCTGATCTTCAAGGTCCTTCTGCCAAATCATTTTCACATGTACAGAAAAATTACACAGAGAAGAGTTAACGATCTGATAAAATTGTGAGGCATTGCGTTTTTCTGGTTGAAGTTTCACATGTTTTATAACATCATTGTCTGTAACATCGTAATGACTAGACATAATGCAACTCCTTATCTGTAAATACTTCCAGAAATTGCCTTTACCCACCAGGTTAAATCTCTCCATAAGATTATTATAAGACAGAAACACACCATCTTTAAATAAGTCCTCAATAGTGCTTAAACCTCCTGAATGCCACTGTTTCCAATACACAGGTTTTTTCCCAATGCTAATATCAGAATTATACCAAAGTGATGAATATTTCTGTCTAGTATGTGTTAGTTTAAACATTTTGTGCATTCTGATCCGCACATCTCTTGAATGCAGAAGAACAGGGTTTGTGATGTTAAACGCTTTTTGAGAAAACATCTCCAAAGGTTTGAATAGTGAACAAAGCTTATTTTCAATATCCATCCAAGCTGTTTTAACTTCTGTCACACCATTATTTTGCTGTTTTGGCCGCACCGAAAGATAAATGGTACAATCTTGGGTCGGGGAGGCCCAGCCCTCCCTTCTCCTTATGCGCACATAACTTTCTCAGTTTAATTCTTGGCCTTTTCCCACTCCATAGAAAAGTCTTTACAGTATCATCATACTGCTTAAAAATCGTAGATGGTATTTTGACGGGCAACATACTAATGTAATTAAACTGTGGTGCAATTATCATTTTTATTATGTTAACTTTTCCCAACAATGTGAGTTTGATCTTCTCCCACTTATCAAGGTTTGTCTTAATATTAAAAAATATTAATAATTTTTTGAAGTAATGGGTTACAATTCAACCTTACTATGTCTCCTGTGTCCTGAGCAAGCTTAATGCCAAGATATTTAAATCCCGTTCGAACCCATTTGAAGTTAAACTTCTCTACCATAAATGGGAGACATGAATTAGAAAGGGGCATTGCCTCCGACTTATTCCAGTTAACAGTGTAACCTGAAAACTTAGAAAAGGATTGGATAGTGTCCATCAGATTTGGTAGGGATGCCAGAGGGTCGGACACAACAGCTAAGATATCATCTGCATAAAGTAGGAGTTTATGCTCTGTGTCCCCTCCCTTAACCCCTTTTATACCAGGGTGTGCCCTAATAGATACTGCAAGTACCTCTAAAAAGATGATGAACAGTAACGGACTCAGAGGACACCCAGAGGACGCCGTTGAATTTTTCCGTTCAGTTTTTTCGTCTTTTTTGAGCTGGAAAATGAGTTGTTCTGCAGTAAACTGTTCTAACCGACCTGTGGGAGATAAGGGATCTTTGCAGTTCTTTCGGTAAGTAAAAAATGATTTATGTGTCATTGGTTGAAGTCGTTATCTAGCTAGCTAACACATAAGCAGTCTAAGGTAAGCTGAAATGTTGTAAAGCTAGGTTACTTATCCGGCATGATTTATCTTTTTATTTTATTTTATTAAATGAGCAAACCTAATAACTGACATGCTATGTTTCTTGATATTGTTATGTCGTTATTGTGATTTAAATTGTATTTAAAACCAAGAATCGTAATATAAAATCCGCTCACAGATGCGGTTCATTGACTGTACAGTTATTTTACAGCAAAAATAAAAACATCTGGTAAAGTCTCAAAAAAGTATCTAGGGCAAAAACAAAGTCACATAATTTAAATCTGGCCTGCATCATTACTAATGTGAACATGTTTACAGTCTGAGTGATAAGTGGACTATACCGAGAGGAACAGGTTTTACTTTCACCGTGCAGGCTGAAATTCATTGGACTATATACGAGGGGAGAATATTTCTCTATGTATCCAGATAAAACTAAAGGTAAGATGTGATTTAATATAACTGTTACTGATTTAAGATCCAGATAAAACTAAAGGTAAGATGTGATTTAATATAACTGTTACTGATTTAAGATCCAAATAAAACTAAAGGTAAGATGTGATTTATTATAACTGTTACTGATTTAAGATCCAGATAAAACTAAAGGTAAGATCTGATTTAATATAACTGTTACTGATTTAAGATCCAGATAAAACTAAAGGTAAGATGTGATTTAATATAACTGTTACTGATTTAAGATCCAGATAAAACTAAAGGTAAGATGTGATTTAATATAACTGTTACTGATTTAAGAGACTAACCGAAACGTGAACACAAACATCAACAACCGGCGGTGGTGTAATGTAATATTAACCGAGCATCATGCTGCTTAAACTGATAAATATTCTGCATTGTCTTCCACACACGACCAATTCAACAGTCACAAGTTGATCATATTGTAAATTTAATGACGCTCATTGAGAAATTGTTCTAAAAATTGACAAAACCTGACAAACATTGAGGTGATTGTGACTGTGTCTGTATTTATCACCTTTGAAAGGAAGGTGTTAATGCAGGAGACCAGTGTTACACACAACATGCTGCTGTTATTGAAGTTAGGAGGAGACAGAGGCACAATCAAAGAAGACATAAAGATCGTGTTTTCCCCCACATGTTAATATGTTTTAAATGTCATGCATTTATTTTTGATTTTGCTTCAATAATCGTTAACGAAGAGAAACACCAGGATTAAACTACAGGCTGTTGTTGTCTTTTTATAGCCAAAGAAAACTGAACATTCACAGTCTCTGTATTCAAAAGAATTTCAACATGGACATTTATGTCTTCCTATTTCCCTCTTCTCACCAACATTTTATTTTAAACTGGGGATTTCCTTTTTCTCGTCTCTCCCCCAGCTCGCCCCCTGCGGTGCGCTCCTCTCCATAATGCGCTCGTCTCCTCCCTCTAAAGCTGCTGATACTCTGTAGGACGCTCTGATTGGGGCACCTCACCAATAAAATACTATTTTATATTTTATAAGCAGTTTGCCACCACACTGCACTTTTACTCTCCAAAGGCATATGAGTATGTGTGTGACAACTTTAACAAAGCTTTAGCACACAGTCACACCATCCACACAGCTGATCCAGGATTTACTGTAGCATCTTCTACAGCACTGAAAGGTCATGTACAGGCAAACAGAGAGAAGGGAAAAGAAACAATCTGTGCTCTCAAATACCAAAGCAGTCTCAAATCTTTTTGAGGAATTACAGCTATTTTTTTTTTTACTTTGCATACAGTACATCCTCTGATAAATACAGTGAAGTACTTTGATTGTATTTCTGTGGTGTTCCTGTAGGTGACCATGATGCAGCCAGACTGAAGCAGCAGGTTGTGAAGGTGGACGCCATCATCTTGTCTTTGCAGTGCTGATTCTGAAGAGAACGCCTTCACATAGGACTCAAAGGTAAAATGATCTCTCATATGATTGGACCGTGTTATTGTAACTGCTATCGGTATCAAAGTAATTTTAGTAACAATTTATAATCCTTCCTAAAATGTAAGGAAGACTAGCAGAAGATTTTAACAGCCTCTATGGTTCTACAAGAAGTTCATGTTTAAATTGTTCTTCTTTCTGTCTTCAAGGAAATCAATGCTCAAAGGAAACAGCAGTCCAGACTCTGATTCCAGCTCCGGTGAGGTTCTGCACACAAATCTGATTATATGAGAATATTTAACATTAGTTTAATTCATCAGGCTGGCCCATGTGATGACAGTTTAAAATAATCTTCAATAGAAAGTGGCAGGAACACTTTTGTCTTAAAACATAAATTCATAAAGCTGATCATATTATTGGATTCATCATGTCTTTTATATATTTTGTTTTTCCTCTTAAATAGTTCTCCTGTCTTTAAAGTAAACTTTAGAACCTGAAGTTTAGCAGAACCTGAGGACAGATCTGATTTCAGGTCTGAGGCAGAAACATCACAGTAAAATTCATTATACTTTACATTTAACTCTGTGATTGTTTTTCTTTATTACAGAAGATGCTCTCAGATTCAGATCCATCAGCAACCCCTGACAACATGGAGGACTCGTCCCCTGACAACATGGAGGACTCGTCCCCTGACAACATGGAGGACTCGTCCCCTGACAACATGGAGGACTCGTCCCCTGACAACATGGAGGACTCGTCCCCTGACAACATGGAGGACTCGTCCCCTGACAACATGGAGGACTCGTCCCCTGAGCGTTTCCTGTCCTCTCTCGATGGTCTTCTTCTCTTCAGTTATTAACTCTTGAAAACAGCAGCACAACATGCCAGACTGTTTGACAAGTCTGTGATTGAATAAATTGAAATGGAATCTCATGCGTATCTTGCTATGCTTATTGGCTTTAAATGTTTAATATTAAATAAGTTTGAAGGCCATTTATCTCAGACGAGCAGGCTGTGACAAGCTGAGCTCGTCTGTTAGCTTTGCTGTTGTCTTAGCTGTTGTTGGTCAAGAAGAAATGAATGTCAGTTCAAGGCCTTTTCAAATGTGAGCTATAAACTTAACTGCTAAATTATTTTACTGTGACCAACACGTTGTTGTACTCCAGTTAATCAGAGACAGTCAATTCAGATTTTTAAAACGTTTATTTAAACATTTTATGAAAAGAAATCTTCAATAAACAACCCCTGGCTTCATTAACCATGTGGACAATAAGTAAGAGAGACCATCAGGTCAAACTGCTGGGACATAGGAGAAAGTATAAAACATAATTTAACAAAGAAATCCAAACAAAAATCAAATAAAGTAAAGAGATCCTGGATGATTGTTTGACTGTTAAACTATGATGGAAAAGCAAATCCAACACAACCCTCCAGCATCTGGCCTTTCAAACACAGGGCAACATCACGTAAAGAAAAATAAATTAAATATTGACCTGGATCTCTGTGTTTTATCTGAGGATGACTATGGTAGCCTTCTCACTGTTCACTGTCACAAAGCTCCAGACTCTGTCCACCTTCTTCAGACGTCGATCAGCTCCTCTGGGTGATGGCAGAGAGGACTCTTCATCTGGGAGAGCTGCTGGTGTAAGGTCATTTCTCCCACAGTGGATGAGCAGGGCATCTGGCACAGGTGATAAAAGGAGGAGGTTCCTTCAAACTCTGTGACCCCAGCCTGACCTCTGTAACAGGTGTGCAGATGAAGGTTGAAATGAGTCATTTTTAGGTTCAGTTGATTGTAAAATGGAAAAGAAAACATCACCTTTCTATTTAACATTTAGCTGGTGTATGACTCAGTGTGATTTTTATTTTTAGAAGACTGTATTGTTAACAACAGCTTGTTTTGACAATCCTCTTATGAAACTTAAATAAAGATCACAGGATATAAACTTTTAACAGATGATTTTAACTTACACTTCACCTCTGTGGAAGATGTCAGACCAGCTGCTTTTATCTCTTCTTTGCCTAAATGAAGACACAAAAAACGATTGATTTACTGTTCACTTAAATATATTAGAAAAGCAGACATGACTCACATTGCAGACTATCAGTTTCTAACGGAATACAACATATCTTACCACCTGTAGTCTAACCTAGCTTAAATATAGCTTAAATATTGAAAACGATTTCATTAAAACGATTTCATTAAAAACAGAGGACCCAGCAGCCCACGTATTTTCAATAATGATCAAAATAACTGGATTTTTTAAAACACAGTGTTTAAATATTAGACTTTGAATACGGCGGTTTGTTGTACTTACACATTTCTTCATCGTAGACCGGCAGAGCGCTTTCGGCGCATCAGGGCAGTACGCTAAGTGGGCGGGGCGTGTTACCAGGGCTCCTCCCCCCGGACCCTACGATGTGTACAATCTTTCGTAGTATTGTTGAAATACTCTATTTATAGCTTTATTTGAGAAAAATTGTTTATCACCCTGATTTATAACTGGTATTGTATTTGCAACTGTTTTTTCCTTCACCAGTCTAGCCAGCAGTTTACCAGTTTTTTCTCCACCTTCATAAAAACTTGTTCTTAATCTATAAAGAACATATTCTGCTTTTTTGTTGTAAATCTTGTGTAATTGAAATTTGAGCTTGCAGAGCTCTTGAAATTGCTCATCAGAGAAATGTTTAGACAATTTTAGCTCTTTATTCTTTATATCCTTTTCCAAGATCTTAATTCTGCTCAGATTCTCTTTTTTCTTTTTGGCAGCATGTGCAATAAATTTACCCCTTATGTATGCTTTTGAAGCTTCCCACACCGTTGCCATTTCCTCTGTGCTACCAATGCTGATTTCAAAGAACATTTTTAAGTCTTTCTCCAAAGCTTCCTTAAAGATTGGGTCTAACATTAATGAGGTATTCAACCTCCACCTGCCTCTGCCTATGCACCCTCTCCATCTCAAACACGTCGTCAATTTAAACACCGAGCCCTTCAGTTAGAATCTTTTGTACACAGTCAGGCAGCGTCCCGTTAGTACCAAAAGTCTCTTTTAATCCCACCAACCTCACGTTACTCAGCCTGCTATGGTTTTTTAAGGACTTTCACTCTGTTCCACAGGGCTTCCATTTGTTTATCCATACTCCCTCCTTCTTTCAGCAGCCACTCCGAAGTTTCCTCCAGGTGTGCAATGCGTGCTTCAGCCTCCCCAAAGCGCTCCTGCATGGCCGTCACCGCTGTATTCAGCTCCGCTGTAGTTTGTTTAATAGTTGAAACATCCGTTGCCACACTCTGCAGAGTGTCGCTCATCTTCAAAATTTCTGTGAATAACCTATCAAGACTATCCGACGAACTTGGTGGTGCAGGAGCCGCATCGGCTAGGTCGACCTCGTGTGAGGGGCTTTTCCGTGTAGGCATGCGACTTGGGTTTTTAAAGTATTTAGATGTCGCCATCACCTCTCGAGCATGTAATATTTAAGTACTGACACTAAAATAGCTGAAACAAGCACTTTTACCAATAATGATTGTTTTTCATATTAGAAACTATAAATCAACCTGTGCAGGGCGAGAGCCCCTCTACATTGCGGCCATCTTGGTTGCTGCACCCACGTGACTCCAAAAAACTTTCCTTTTTGATAAATCTTATAGTTAGGGCTGGTGTAGACCAGCTCCTAGTTATGCTGCTATAGACTTAGACTACCGGGGGAACTGGCACCTTGAGCTCCTCTCTCTCTCTCTCTCTCTCTCTGTGAATATACTGTACATCATATCTATCTGTAAATCTCAGTCACTAACCACCTACTTTCCTAGGAGCTCTTGAGCTCTCTTAGGCTCCTCGAGATCGTTGGTTGACGGCCTGCCAGAACACACCACCCCCCCTCGTCCTGCTTTTCATCCCATCTCTCCCCCTATCCCCTTCCAAGTCCGGCGCAGTCTAGGCCTGTGAAGGCTGTTTTGTCATGAGCCGGGGATCCGGCCTGAAGATTTCTGCCTTTTAATAAGACAGTTTTTTATTACCACTGTAACTTTTACTGCTTTGCTAAAGTGCTCATGATGGATAGGCCAGGTCTTTGTAATATAACAATGAGTAAGGTCTTTTACCTGCTCTTTGTTAAAGTGTCTCCAGATAACACGTAATGAGTTGACGCTATACAAATAAAAATTGATTGATATCTACTTTCTCAGTGCAAAGGCGTGTCATGACTATTCATGGACATAATGTTTAGTAAACTTATGTGTCTATCTTGCCATAATATCATGTTGTAATGTCCAATAATTTACCCTTACTGAAAGTTATAACTGTAGTCATAAGAATGTTTTTAGAATGATCCCCGGAGTAATTTTGTATTTCAAAGCGGGCCACGGCAGACTTAAGTTTGGGAAAGGCTGGACTAGCTTACAGTAGGTGCATCAGTGAGGTTTCACTTCTACATTCACTTCTTTCTAAACTTTGTTTGCAGATTGTCCCAGTGGTTGGACTCAGTACAGCGGTCGCTGTTTCCTCTACGTTCCAACAGCAATGCGTTGGGGCGAGGCTGAGGTAATCATTGATTTGGATCCAGTACAGAGCTCCTGAACACTGAACGCTCTCCAGTCTCTACCCTCCGTCGTCATTTCTGAACACATTCTCTAGTTTATCGCTGGATGTTTGGTCCGGTCACACTGTATGAAGACTACTTGAAGGGTAGTTCACTTCTGGAGTATTAAGGAGCTTCTGTATTTGAAGAGTTGGGAGTATAAAGGAACATGTTGTTAAATGGAATATTCGATTACTTGATAATGTCACATTATTGGCCTTCACATCGTGCTACTTTTCTGTCCTCTCTCATTTCTGCAGAGGAACTGTCAGTCTCAAGGTGGAAACCTCGCATCAGTGCACAGCTACAATGAGTATCACTTTATTCAGGGAATGATAACGAGTCAGACTAGAGAGTATCCAGAAACATGGATTGGAGGCTCAGACGCACTGGTATCTTAATGCTTACACAAAAATCTCAATCTCAAAGTGACACAAAACAAAATCATAAAGACATTTTTTTGTGTCAGTCTTTCTGAAGTGAGTGTGTGTGTGTGTGTGTGTGTGTTTCTTGGCTAGGAGCGTACTTGGCTGTGGAGCGATGGTTCATATTTCATCTTTTCCAACTGGTGTCGAGGACAGCCTGACAACCTGTTCAACCAGGACTGTCTGCTGATGAACTTTACTGGTAAGTCATTTTATCTTAAAGTAAAACTTTTGGTTTAACTCTTCAGGTTGTTTTGATGAAATGAGTGCATGTATTCCCAAAAGGTTTCTGAGGCAGAAATTAACTATTTTGAAGATACAGAAGACTAACTGTTGTCTGAATACAGAGCGTGGACGGGACGGCCGGCTCCTCCCCTTGTGTATAAAAGCTGTTTTAGTCAAGAACTAGAGAGAAGAAGAAGAACATACTCACTGATTATTTGGATGTTAGTAAGAGTTTTTAGATCACGCTCATTCTGTGTCAGTTTACATGAAATGTGAAGCTACGAGCTAACTAAAGAGCGCTAACATTAGCATGCTAACACAACAATGCAGGACACAGGTGATGTGAAGCTACGAGCTAACTGAATAGCACTTACATTAGCATGCTAACACAACAATGTGAAGCTACGAGCTAACTAAAGAGTGCTAACATTAGCATGCTAACACAACAATGCAGGACACAGGTGATGTGAAGCTACGAGCTAACTGAATAGCACTTACATTAGCATGCTAACACAACAATGTGAAGCTACGAGCTAACTAAAGAGCGCTAACATTAGCATGCTAACACAACAATTCAGGACACAGGTGATTGCAGCTCGAGATGAAACTCGAGTGTAGCAGGGGGTTGGAGGTGTGTCTCTGGAGGAGAGCGGAGGCTTCAGTATGGAGGAGGCGTGGCCTAACAGCAGTTTGTTTTGGTTTCATACTGGAGCTTAAGGGCGACATCTACTGGATCAAAAATTTGCTAATTCTGTCTTTAAAAAACAACGATTAGCCTGTCGATTCAATGGATTACAATGCATCATGTGTGGTTACAATGAAACTACAGCTGTGGGAAATGTACAAGGTCAAGATAAACTTTATTATTCCCGAGGTGCAATTTGCTTTACAGCCAGCAGTGAATCTGAAATACACACAATAATACTTTACCACTTTACCTTATTTTCAGCTTAAAACCAAAAATATCTTTTGTTTTTGACATTTACAGGTAAGAAGTGCTGGGATGATATGCAGTGTTACAGTTACCGCCCATTCGTCTGTGCAAAGAAACTTTAATCCTGCCTCGGCTGACGAGCGTGTCGCGAACTCCAACTCATCTGTGTTTAGTGTCATCAGTCTCAAATCTAATCTGAAGGCTCTAAAACTCATATCTTTGTTTTATTCTTACTATCGCGTCAAGTAATACAAACAGGAGCTGGACTGTCTCTCTGGTTTTATGCTTCTAACAGGAGCGGGATTGATGAGTTATGGAAGGAATGATTTTGGCAACACTTTATTCTGGAGAGTTCTTCTTTGTTGTTGTGATAAATTAAAAGTCTCATTCATCAAAACAAGCTGGTCTATGGTCTTTGTTTTGTCTAAAGAGTTGATTTCCCAGATTGCAAAGTTCTCATCCATCCATTTTCCATACCGCCTTTCCTGTTCCGGGTCGCTGGGGTTGCTGGAGTTGATCCCAGCTGTCATTGGTCGAGAAGCGGGGTCACACCTTGGACTGGTCACCAGCCAATCACAGAGCTGACATATAGAAACAGACCACCAGACACACTGCACCAATCAGCCTGTCAATGTCGCTAAAGTTTAGAATTTGGGGGTGTTAAATCATTTTGACAGTGAAGTGTTGTTCAGTGACAGAGCTGTTTACCGCCTTTATTTTGAAAATGGGGTTCATTTATTAATTTATTGTTGTGGTTCATAGTTCAGTAGAATTCATTAACTATGATTGTGAACAATAAAGATAACAGCTTTGCCGGTTGATTTACGATCTTCATTCATGCAGGTAAGCTGTAAGTGAAAGTGAAAGGAACTCCCTGCTTCACACTAACACAGTTACCATCAGGTGCACGCTACACAGGTATATCCACCAGATACAAGAAAATACATTTTCCCACTCACTGTTGAATTTTTAAGTTCACTTTATGCAGGATAAATTTTCACAATAGATTCAGACTCAGAAAAGTAAATACAATGTAATAACATCACACAACAGGGAGTGATATCAGCACTGCTGTTGATTTCGTCCACAGTAAAAACAGATTATATAGCGTCGTATAGAGCAGTGGTTCCCAAAGTGGGGGTCGGGACCCCCTGGGGGGTTGCGACACACTGGGAGGGGGGTCACGAGATGCCTTCCAAAAACAAATACAAACTGGAGAGGGAGAGTGAGAGAGAGAGAGTGGGGGAGAGGGAGAGAGAGAGACATAGAGAGGGAGTGAGACAGAGAGAGAGAGGGACAGAGAGAGAGAGAGGGGGGGAGAGAGAGAGAGAGAGAGAGAGGGAGAGAGAGAGACATAGAGAGGGAGTGAGACAGAGAGAGAGAGGGACAGAGAGAGAGGGGGGAGAGAGAGAGAGAGAGAGAGGGAGAGAGAGAGACATAGAGAGGGAGTGAGACAGAGAGAGAGAGGGACAGAGAGAGAGAGAGAGGGGAGAGAGAGAGAGAGACAGAGACAGAGATAGAGATCGTTTTGAATCGGAAATTGATTTTGAATCGAATCGTGAGAAACCCAAACATTCCCAGTTCTCCAGTATGTTCTTCTCCACTCTTTAGTTCAGATTGTTATTCTGTTGAACTACACGTAGCATTGATATGAAGACCCTGTCATGTACGCCGACGAGTGATCCAGGTATAACTCCTACATAAGACTCTTTGCCAGAGAATATTCCTCTTGTACACTTTCCCAGTCAGGCTGGTCCTCCTTCTTGTGGCATAATGTTAATCAATAACTGTCATGAATTACCTCTTTTTTTTTTTTTAACATCCAAACAGTCCACTGACCTCAATGACTATAAGCAAAGACTTGTCTCATTCTCCTCCAGCCTGAAAACGGCCAAGACAACATATTATCAGAACAAGATATGCAATGCCACTGTTACGGCTCTGGCTGTGATCCTGTTTCTGTGTATCCTTTGTGTCCCCTCCCCCTCTGTCTGTCTGTGTGTGTGTCTCTGGAGGGTGTGGCTGCAATCAACACCGGGTGACTACTCACACCTGCAGCTCATCTGCTCATCTGCCTCAAATTAAAAGCCCTGGGCTCAACTCGAGTCATTGCCAGATTATTGAGTCTACTGAAGTGGTAGATACTATTGGCTGCTCCTAACATTTGTTAGAGTTTTGTTCCTAGTGTTTTACTAGTGGATCTTAACTGATTTTTCTCTCCTGTTGTCCAGATTCTCACTGGTGTCATCTCCTCCAGTCTGCTCTCCTCACAGATAATGCAACCACTCACCCGCCTGCCTACAGAACCAGCTACTGCATAGTCTCCTCCACGCCGTCATTACCAGCCAGCCAGTCAGCCATCCACCTTTCCCAAACCCTGCAATAAAACCTCAAATCCTTCAACTTTGCTGCTGTGTCTGCTTTTGGGTCTGGATACAAACCGTAACAGCCACAGATACAACAAAAATGTTTTCTGCTTTTAACTCATTGCTTCAACCACCTCCTCCTCCACCCTCCAATCTGTTCACACCAGACATGTTTGCCTCGTATTTTACTGAAAAGGTTGCAACCATCAGTAACCAGTTTTCTGAGCCTGACCAACTCAGCCCAAAGGCACCAACCAAAAGTGCCTCAATCGACTCATTCTCCTCTCTGACTGAGGATGAAGTCTCTAAGCTTGTGCTAGACTCTCAGCCCACCACCTGTCCTCTGGACCCAATACCATCAAGCCTCCTGCAGACCATTTCCTCTCCGCTTTATGCTGCACTTAAGCATATCGTCAACTCCTCTCTGTCAACGGGTGTGTTCCTCACCGCATTCAAGCAAGCATGGGTCACCCCTCTGCTCAATAAACCCACACTAAACCCAGCCCTGGTTGAAAACTACAGACCGGTTTCTCTTCTGCCCTTTCTGTCGAAAATACTTGAGCGCACAGTCTTTAAGCAAGTCTCTGAGTTCCTGTCCAGAAACGATCTGTTTGACCCAAATCAGTCAGGCTTTAAGCGGGGCCACTCTACTGAAACTGCACTACTGTCGGTAACAGAATTGCTACGAGCTGCCAGAGCTGCGGGTCAGTCCTCAGTTCTATTACTGCTAGACCTGTCTGCTGCCTTTGACACAGTCAAGCATCAAATCCTCCTATCCACGCTCTCTGAACTTGGCATCTAAGGATCTGCCTTCTGCTGGTTCATGTCCTACCTCTCTGGGCAATCCTTTAGAGTGTTGTGGAAAGGGAGAAGTGTCCAAAGCGCACAGCTTATCCACAGGGGTACCTCAAGGGTCAGTGCTTGGTCCCCTTCTCTTCTCCATATACACAAGCTCACTTGGTTCAATAATCCGCTCTTATGGCTTCTCATACAATTGCTATGCTGATGATACCCAGCTCTTCCTGTCATTCCCGCCAAACGATGTGTAACGTAATTAAGTTATTAAGATGTTATATCTTTATTTAACCTCGTATTAAAAGAAGGGGGCACCACTTCCTGTTAAAGGAAGAAAATAACTTTAATGGTGTAAGTTAATTAATCAGTCAGTTTCATATCTTGAAAGAAGTAAATTTTGGAAATGTTAAACGAGAAAACACAGACAAAGTCCTGAATTTTATGTGTACAATTTAATATAAAAGCCAATAATGTACAGATGAAACAGATAAAGAATATGATTATTATGATCAGGATAATGCAATTATAATGTATGGTGACATTATATATTTAGTAATGAGATAAGACGTGGTATTGTTTGAATGACTTAATCAGAAAATGGTCAAAAAGGAAAAAGTTGAAAAAAAGAATTTTGGGATTCTATTTGGATTTAAAGGAGGGCTCTGAATAGACACGACTCAAGACTTAATCTTCCAATATCCCTTGCCACCAGCAGTCTTACTGTGAGATGTGTTCGATTGGACTTCGCCGGCTGGTCCCGTTTCAGTCTCCGACAGGTTTTCCCTTTCCTGGCTACCAGAGAGGTCCATGGGCCAGATTAGATGCGCTTGACACCTGGGTCGGAGTATGCAGCTGGGGTGGAGATTGTACATCGGTTCAGCCGTCTTCTCAGAAGCTCCAAGAGGATCAAACAGGAAAAAATTATTAAAGAGTCTTTTGATACGTTGATTTCCAATTCAGATTAACCGGATGGCCATCTCAATGAATCCAAACTCAGGAATTGGCGTTCAAAATTGAAGAGCAAAAACTTTAGAGAAGAAAGTTCAAAAACCTTGCTTGAGCCAGAAAGAATTGATGTTTCCAAAAATTGTGCGTGTTAAAGAAAGTTCGGCAGAGACTCGTCTCTACGGCACAAACTTAAAAGAAGTGATTTCGGACCGAAGTCCGAAGAGAAGCGAGCAAGAGCTGAAGCTCTAAACTTCAACAAATCAAAACTAAGAAGAAAAGATCTGAGCTCAGTGTGAACTCTTATCAGCTGGATGGGAGTAGGGGGGTCTGCAGGCAAAGAGGGGTGCCGCCCATGGATGACTCCCATTCTGACCGGAGGACAATTGTTTAAACTAAACCAAGTTTACTCAATAAGATTAAGAATAAGAATCTAAACATATATACATCACCATACATTCATTTCGATATTATTTCTATCAGATCCACGTTGATGTAGGGTTCACGTCATATATTTAGACAAACATTTCTATCAGATTCATGTTGAAATGAAAATCACACCATCTGGGAACATCCTCAGTTATTCCCAGCCTGTAGGTGAACAAAAACATGTTATACAGTCAACATTCTTAATAAGACATATTAATAAAGTAGGAAAAGAAATTGGTGTCTTTAAATAACAACTTCTATAGCTAATATCAAAGAGTATGCTTTATAACACGTCTAAATTTATAATTATGAAGGTTACGTATTCATGGATATTCTAACACTAGATGGCAATAGCGCTCCACGTCAAATTCCTATTAAACATAATATAACTCTTATTCCTATTCTTAAGAACAGATTTTGAGTTTAAAAAGATGATTATAATACATTCAATGTGACAATTATAAATATCTAGATGAAGAAAGACATAAATGTTCATTCGATGCAGAATTGAACGCTGTGGTTTAATTCAGCTTTTCAGCAGTCTTTCAACAGATGGTCAATTTTACAACTTTGCAGAGACTGGTTTCGGTCACAGTTCATGTCTTTGGGGTCAATTTGTAGATAGCAGAGTGTTCTGTTTCCGCTCAATTGTTTATTCCAGGTGTTGTAAAAGTTCATAATATCCTGTCCTCCAGAGCCTGTCTGAGAGGGAGACTTAAATCATTGATCAGTACCTTTGTTTCTTGGTAAAATAAACCCAGATGTTAATCCACAGTCCTGATTCCTGCAGGAAGAGAGGTTGGACAACGTGGCTGCTGATAACGGCTACACACTGTTACAGTCTCTGCAAGAATCTCATCATGCCTTCCTGATATCTCTAAATGGATGAATGAACGCCACCTTCAACTCAATCTTTCAAAGACTGAGCTCCTTGTCCTCCCAGCCAGTCCCTCTATGCAACCACAGATCAATATCCAGCTTGGAACAACCAAACTCATGCCCACAAAGTCTGCCTGGAAACTGGGTGTCATGATTGATGACCAGCTAACTTTTAAGGTTCAAGTAGCCTCGATTGCCCGGTCATGTCGATTTGCCCTGTACAACATCAGGAAGATCAGACCTTACCTGTCAACAAGATGGACTCCAGCATTCGAGACAAAGCCTTTCCTCCTCTTGGCTTACATAGGTTAAACTCCAGAGCTGAGGTTGTTCAGTCTGGGTAGCTCTTCACATACTGAATTCAAGCATCAGAGGATTCAGCTGAGAACTCGGCTCCTGCAACAAGAAGACCCTAGAGCAGTACTCTGGTCGAAGATCTGAATCCTGCTACGCTCCTCCTGCATCTGCCACGAAGGAACCCTGCCTGAATCTGTTGATTTAACATTCAACAGAGTCACTATCTAACCAACTTTGCAACGATCACCAGGAGTTACCCCAAGTAAGAGCTTTGGTCTGGGCAGAAATAGTTTCAGAGATAGTTATGTTTCTTTTATAACCACTGATAATTATGCATCATTGTTGACGAGACGTCACATTCTGTTTGTTATCTGTTGTAAGCTGCTGCATTTGTTTTATTGTAATGAACTGCTGTGTTCACCTATGTGTGTAATGCTATGCTAGTTTACCTTCAGTCAACGGCTTTCACAATCAGAAAGACCAGTGTACCCGCCTTTGAATCAAAGTCCGGCCACTGGCTTTCTGGTGTTTAAGTAACAGTTACTGAACTCAGCTCAGAGAGCTCAAACTATTTCAAAAGGTAGCCACACGGCTTCCTTTGTTGTCCACCATTTTGTCAACAAAGTCACTTGGTGCATTGTCTCTCTCCACCATCTTGTTCTCTCTCTCTCTCTCTCTCTCTCTCTCTCTCTCATCCACACACACACACACACACACACACACACACACACACACACACACACACACACACACACAACTACACTTTTTCACCTCATTTACAAGTTTTGCTTGATAGTGTTTGTTTGCTTAGATTAGTTTATAATAGTTATTTGTTTGATTAAGTTCATTGATTTTGGATTGATGTTGCTTTGTTTAAATAAATTATGTTATAATTTTAAGAGAGCAGTTCTTTGTGATTACTGGTGTATTTGCATTGTGATATAAGCTGGATGCGAAGGCTATGTGTACGGATTTCACGCCTTCAATTTATTAAATATAGTTATTCATTATTAATAATATTAGTAATTAAGTAACTAATTTGAGACTGATTTGAGTGATACTTTGGTTATATTTCCCTGATTAGAGGGTGGTGCCCCACGAGTTGATTAAACATGATAAACATTGATTGCAGCCACACCCTCCAGAGACACACACACAGACAGACAGAGGGGGAGGGGACACAAAGGATACACAGAAACAGGATCACAGCCAGAGCCGTAACAGTGGCATTGCATATCTTGTTCTGATAATATGTTGTCTTGGCCGTTTTCAGGCTGGAGGAGAATGAGACAAGTCTTTGCTTATAGTCATTGAGGTCAGTGGACTGTTTGGATGTTAAAAAAAAAAAAAAGAGGTCATGCATGACAGTTATTAATTAACATTATGCCACAAGGAGGAGGACCAGCCTGACTGGGAAAGTGTACAAGAGGAATATTCTCTGGCAAATAGTCTTATGTAGGAGTTATACCTGGATCACTCGTTGGCGTGCGTGACAGGGTCTTCATATCAATGCTACGTGTAGTTCAACAGAATAACAATCTGAACTAAAGAGTGGACAAGAACATACTGGAGAACTGGGAATGTTTGGGGTTCTCACGATTCAATTCAGAATCAATTTCCGATTCAAAACGATTCTGGATTCATGAATTCAAAGTCTATTTTTGAATTAGTCCATACTTCAGGATCTAGCCCCCCCTACTGGCCTGGGCCCCCCAAGCAGTCGCCTGACTTGCCTGTTGACAAACAGCATCTCTGCTAAGAAGGCAGACATGTCAAAGAAATGAGCGAGAGGAACAAGCTCCTTTCCTCTCTGCCTCAACATCCACATTTATCAAACAGAATCTAAGCTTTAGCAGAGGAGACAGTTGGGGGGGACTGATCGTGGACCCGGCCTGCAGGAGGACTCACTCCTGCTCACTGCGTGTCGCCTCGCCAAGGGGGGGAGCGAGTGAGAACTGAACTTCTGTGATGTCAACTTCAAGATTCCTCACTGAAAACATTTTACAGCCTTTTTTTTGACGGAAAAAACATGGCGGTATTTTTTTGTGTACAGCGCTCCATCCATCAAGGACGCCGCAGGTTCTTCTACGTAATCTAAAGCTTTTCACTGAAACCGTTGCACATCTCACTTCTCGTTTCTGTATCTTTCCTGGTCAGCGTTAGTTTCATTACACACTGACTGAAACTTGCGACATTTTACAGGCTGATTGGTGCAGTGTTGACTGATTTGATTTGTGAGTGTGTCTGGTTGTCTGTCTCTATATGTCAGCTCTGTGATTGGCTGGTGACCAGTCCAAGGTGTGACCCCACCTCTTGCCCAATGACAGCTGACATCAGCTCCAGCCCCCCCGCGACCCGGAACAGGAAAGGCGGTATAGATAATGGATGGATGAAAACTTTGCAATCTGGGAAATCAACTCTTTAAATCAAACAAAGACCGTAGACCAGCTTGTGTTTAATGATCACAACAACAAACTGTAACATATTGACCTGAAATCAACTTAAAACTCACAGGACATTAATGAAAAACCCCCACTCTTCCTGTTTACTGATAACAAAAGCCATTCATTTGATTAACTGTAAAAGACACTTTACATCGGAATGTGAAGAACAGGACATAAAAAAACAATAAGCCTTTAAAAAACAAGAAGCCTTTAATCCAAGTTGGCGAACCAGACCACTTGGGTACGTGTGAACGACTTTCAGAATAAACAATCCCCGGAAGACAGCCGTCTGCCGAGTTAATCAACACGGCAGGGGAGGCCTTTGATGTGATCTGGACTATCTCAAACGGACTTAATAGCTTTTAGACCCGTTGAACGAACTGCCCTAAAAGAATTTCGGTTCAATCCCTGAATCGGATATATGTATCCATGACATCAAGACTAACACTTTCATGCAAGTTAGATTCCGCTACGATCATCTATGACGAACTTAGATATTGAAAAACTACATCACATTACCTGATGAACTCTACTTGAATCTTATGTGGAGCACTACTGCCCCCTAGTGGCAAGAGCGCTGTACCAACCTGAGTTTCAGGACGGAGGAAGTACGATAGTTACTATGTGATTTTGTCCTATTTATAAACTTAGTATTTTAAGATATGATTTTATACCCTTCACACTATATTAATGTGTTTTTGAATGTTGAATGGTAGAAGGACCCACGGACAACTGCTTGGACCGCTGTGTTTTTCTTCAAACCCATCTCATTGTCGACTCCAGACCTGCTACGGCGGTTATCGTGGGCCACCGGCATTCCTGATCCGAAAGAACTCGACGGGAAGTCTTGGTACCATTCGGCGGAGTTGAATTGAACACTACGCCTCAGTAAGGAAGCGTTCTGATTATGAGATTGGGGTATTGAGTCAAGCTTGTGGTATCCGAATCAAAGCCTCAGAGTCAGCTTTCATCAAATTTATTAAGTTCCCTTTTTATTTTCTTTCTCAAAATCCCACTTCGTTAAATCCCTCAAACAATATAGTTAAACTCCAAAATCAACATAATCTCACCATGGCAACTTAAAACAAATTCAATATTATTATTCAAGTTATATCACTGTCGTAATTATACTGATATTACTTATGCATTTCCTTTAAACTCTTCTGTTCATCATTTTCCTTTATTAAACTTTCATATAAACTTTCAGTACTTTGTCTGTGTAATTTTATGGTTTTTACTGCTTAAGAATTCATCCCAATGATATGAGACAGATTTATAGATTCATTCATTACTACAAGTAATATTAGTTTCCTTACTTAACAAGGATGGTGCCCTGAGTTATATATATTTAAATATTAAAAGTAGATACGCTACAAAAGAACTGAACTCTCAAGAATAAAGTGTTGCCAATTATTTATTTATTTGTTTGTTTATTTAACATGGACATACAGTAACATTGGTTCTGTAACATTTAACCATGCACTAGTTCCAGATGCACTGCTCTTAGTGTTTACAGAAAAATGTTAATTTGCAACACCTGTCCACGGGAGGCTTTTAGAAACAACAGAGATAAAGATAAAAAGGGTAAGAAAATGAAAACAGTTCAGTTATAAAAACAGTGCAGTTATGAATGCAACAGGGATAAAATACAGTTACAGAGAGAGAAAATATACAACAGACATTTGTGAGCTCATGTGGGTTTAGGTGTGAGAACATGTTGTTTCATTCCTTCCATAACACATCGATCCCGCTCCTATTAGAAGCATAAAACCAGAGAGACAGTCCAGCTCCTGTTTGAATTACTTGACATGATAGTAAGAAAAAAATGAGTTTTAGAGCCTTCAGATTAAATATGAGACTGATGAGACGAAACACAGATGAGTTGGAGTTCTCGACACGTTCGTCAGCCGAGGCAGGATTAAAGTTTCTTTGCACAGACGAATGGGAAGTATTTGTAGCACTGATTATCATCCCAGCACTTGTAACCTGTAAATGTCAAAAACAAAAGATATTTCCCACAGCTGTAGTTTCATTGTAACCACACATGATGCATTGTAATCCATTGAATCGACAGGCTAATCGTTGTTTTTTAAAGACAGAATTAGCAAATTTTTGATCCAGTAGATGTCGCCCTTAAGCTCCAGTATGAAACCAAAACAAACTGCTGTTTGGCCACACCTCCTCCATACTGAAGCCTCCGCCCTCCTCCAGAGACACACCTCCAACCCCCTGCTACACTCGAGTTTCATCTCGATCTGCAATCACCTGTGTCCTGAATTGTTGTGTTAGCATGCTAATGTTAGCGCTCTTTAGTTAGCTCGTAGCTTCACATTTCATGTAAACTGACACAGAATGAGCGTGATCTAAAAACTCTTACTAACATCCAAATAATCAGTGAGTATGTTCTTCTTCTTCTCTCTAGTTCTTGACTAAAACAGCTTTTATACTCAAGGGGAGGAGCCGGCCGTCCCGTCCACGTAAACGTCCATGAGTTTTATTTTTGGCTGCTCTGTATTCAGATAACAGTTAGTCTTCTGTATCTTCAAAATAGTTAATTTCTGCCTCAGAAACCTTTTGGGAATACATGCACTCATTTCATCAAAACAACCTGAAGAGTTAAACCAAAAGTTTTACTTTAAGATAAAATGACTTACGAGAAAAGTTCATCATCAAACAGTCCTGGTTGAACATGTTGTTAGGATTTCTTCGACACCAGTTGGAAAAGTTAAAATGTGAACCATCACTCCACAGCCAAGTACGCTCCTAGCCAAGAAACACACACACACACACACACACACACACACATACACACACACACTTCAGTAAGGCTGATGCAAAAACTTTCTTTATGACTTTGTTTTGTGTCACTTTGAGATTGAGATTTTTGTGTGAGCATTAAGATACCCGTTGTGCGTCTGAGCCTCCAATCCATGTTAATGGATACCCTCCAGTCCGCCTCGCAATCATTCGCTGAATAAAGTGATACTCATCGAAGCTGTGCACTGATGCAAGGTTTCCACCTTGAGACTGACAGTTCCTCTGCAGAAATGAGAAAGGACAGAAAAGTAGCACGATGTGAAGGCCAATAATGTGACATTATCAAGTAATAGAATATTCCATTTAACAACATGTTCCTTTATACTCCCAACTCTTCAAATACAGAAGCTCCTTAATACTCCAGAAGTGAACTACCCTTCAAGTAGTCTTCATACAGTGTGACCGGACCAAACATCCAGCGATAAACTAGAGAATGTGTTCAGAAATGACGACGGAGGGTACATAGAGACTGGAGAGCGTTCAGTGTTCAGGAGCTCTGTACTGGATCCAAATCAATGATTACCTCAGCATCAGCCCAACGCATTGCTGTTGGAAAGTAGAGGAAACAGCGACCGTTGTACTGAGTCCAACCACTGGAACAACCACTTGATCTTTGGACGGTGAGCTTGTCACCTGCAAACAAAGTGAAGAAAGAAGTGAATGTAGAAGTGAAACCTCACTGATGCACCTACTGTAAGCTAGTCCAGCCATTCCCAAACTTAAGTCTGCCGTGGCCCGCTTTGAAATACAAAATTACTCCGGGGATCATTCTAAAAACATTCTTATGACTACAGTTATAACTTTCAGTAAGGGTAAATTATTGGACATTACAACATGATATTATGGCAAGATAGACACAAAAGTTTACTAAACATTATGTCCATGAATAGTCATGACAGGCCTCACTAATCACTTAAAGGGTTGACTCATGGTAAATCATCATTATTGTGATATTTCTTTTATTTTTTAAATTGGTGGAGGGCTTTTCGCGGCACACCTGCAGTACCCACACGGCCCACCAGGGGGGGCGCAGCCCACACTTTGGGAAGCACTGAGCTAGACAACGCTCTTCATGATTTTGCTTTTTTATCACAACCTTTGCACTGAGAAAGTAGATATAACCTCAACTCACCCTCTGCCATCACATCACCTTCTAGAACGGAGGGTTCTCCTTTCATTTCATCCGGCTGTGCTTCTAGGAAAGGTTGAAAGGTTAAACACATGTCAGCGACTGGCTTCATCTGTTTTCATCTCTTTTTGATCACAATCAGATGCGCTGTTTGCCAACAGGCGAGGCAGGGAACTGCTGGGGGCCCCAGAGGGCTGACAAACTTTAAAATCACAGCAGTGGCTCAAAATGTACAAATTTTGCAATGACAGTAGGATACCTCCCTAAAGGGGGCCCCATCTGAGAGCACTTCCCTCTCCTTTTAAAGCTTTGTCAATTAAAGCCACCTGAGGAGAGGAATCATCCGTGTGGGAGTAAAAGAAAGGAAGAGGAGGAAGTGTAGGAACACTGCCAGACATAATAGTGATGAACACAGGCCGGAGGGGCCCCGACAGATTAAAGGGTCTCCTCTTAACACGAGGTAACTGCTTTGTCTGATTCAATCTAAGGACACCAACTCACCGTCTTGAATGGACAAGTCAACTACCGTTTCGTTGTCTCCTGAACCAGCTGGAAGTTAAACACAGAAGTCTTATTATTCTTATTATTATTCTTTATTTCATGCTCATTTATAAAACTGTATTTCCTGGTTGCTCATCAGAGCATTTGCACTGAGGTGAAAAACAGAAATCTGATGTCATTGTGCAAACAAAAAAGAGAAAAAAAAACACCAACTCACCTTCTTGAATGGATGGTTCTTCTGATTCTCCCGTCATGTGATCGGGCTGTTCTTCTGGAAAAGATGCAAACACCATTTAACTGACGTCTGCTGTTTTTTCATTACATGAACTCTTTTCTTTTCTAGGTATTGATTTGTCTGTTAACACTCACCAGCAGCATCAGTCAGGGCCGTCGCGGCACAGACGAGTAGCAACACGATCAGCATCTTCATGGCTGAGTTTGATGCAGGTCGTCAAAGTGATGAATGGATTATGATGTCTTCTTCTCGTAGCTTCAGATTTTCTGTGAGGAGATGAAGAACAGGTCACCTCTTAAATACAGTTACTTATCTTCATGTATTTTTTATTTCCTTATTTCCTTATCAGATTTAGGGAATAAATGACTTTAGAGGCCGAAGATCAAGCAACGAGGAAATACATTTGTTTTGATCGGGAAGGGATTTAATTAATCAGCTCACCTGTGAACGGATTAAATGGTTAAACAAGGTCAACATTTTATTTCCTTTCTATATTCATGTAAGGCCTCATTATGTTGAAATATTTCTCCTACAGGTCACTTCATCTATCTCTCTCTTTCTATCTCAGAATTTGTAAAAAAAAAAAAATGATTGAAAGAATAATCAACTAAAGCACCAAAATCTGGAGTTACATCTGGTAATGCTGCTCTGTCTGACAGAATGAACATTAGAGCCCGACCGATAATATCAAGTGACTATCATTCAACAGTCAAACAGCATTTCATTTTGAGTTGAAGTGTACTACACTAGCAGTTATCTTGAAGCTGTCACCAGCAGATTACAACAAGCATCATCACCCTCCAGAGTATCAAGCGGCAACCTCCGGTCTTGAAATATGAAGCCAATGCAGAAGTGTAAAATCTTGCAGCGCGTCGAGGGTCCGCTTGAGGCTGGCTGCAGCAGAGATTAACATGTTTACAGCCTGGTACAAAAAAAACGAAATAGTTCTGATTCGTTTTTGTCATCACTGGCACACACTGTACGGGGGTACTTTGTACATTTTTTTAAAACACAGCTCTTTTTTGATTTTATGAACGACATGTTATCCATAGTTAGGTGTGTAGCTAACAGGAGGTTTAAAACCCGCCTCAGCTCCAGCTCTCAGCCTGTCTTTAGGTTGACTGAAAGTTAGACTGAGACAGCATTTCCAGCATGGAGGCTGCTGCTGATGAGCCTCCAGTGCCCCCTGCAGGAACAGACGGCTGATGTCACTCAGGCTTTGTCCATTCATATTTACAGACTATGGTGGTGACGCAAGTACGCGCGCAGTAACTTTCCAGTTGAGAGTGTCATAGTGTTTACGTTAAAGTCTGTGAATGTGATTTTTCACACTTAAATATAATATAAATCAAGTCTATCCTCTGAAAATAACTCTGTGAGTCATGACTGTCTACAATGGGTGTAACACCCGAGTCCCACTGTCTGTGATGCTTTCAGAGTTTTCCGAGTCCTATCTTCAGTTTGTTTACATTGTCGGGATGGCCGGCTGACTCCTCCCCTCGTGTATAAAAGTTGTTTAATTGAGGGACTAGAGAAAAGAAGAATAACATACTGTACTCACTGCTTAACTGTGTTTCTAGATCACGCTCATTTCAGGTAAATTTCCATGCAGTGTGAAGATATGAGCATAATAAAGATTGCTAGCATTAGCATGCTAACACAACAATGCAGCGCCAGTTGTTTTGGTTTCATGCTGGTGCTCAAGGGCGACATCTGCTGGATCAAAACATCACATATAAAGCCTTTAAACTGGATCTCTTTTCCTCAGGAGAGGTATTGTAGTATAATTTTCAGTAAAATCTCTGGGACTTATGTCCACAAAAATTCACATCTGTCTCTTGAACATTACTCTAGATTATTAGAAACACTTTTTCGAGGGGCGTTTGGTTAACAGTCCTTTTTTGGACCGATGGAGAAATTGCTGAGTTTCTGCCATGTGTCCTGGTTTTTAACTGAACTCAACAACCTTCTTTTATTCATTACATGGATGAACAAAGGTTGAAGGACAACCGTCATGTAGTTATCCTCATGATTAAAAGTTTCTTCGATGTGATTAAAATGAATATGACTAAAGTCAAGGACATTTTCAAAGAGTTAGATAAGAGAGCCGCGTGTCAGAAGAAATGTTCTACAATTCACTTAGCAGACGCTATTATCCAAAGCGACGTACATCAGAGAGTAAGAACAACACAAGCAAGGATCTAGAAAAAAGGGAACAATGTCAGTAAGAGCAAACGATCAGCTTTGAGTCTGATTGGACACACAGGTGCTGACAGGAAGTGACCAGAGGCAAAGCACAACATTGAGGGCAGTTCTTGAGAGCTCTAATCAGTATAGAAACCATCTTATAAGTCATCGTTATCAAACAAAAACAATCGTCACAACCATCATCATCATCATCAATAATATGGAGACCATCATCATTAAGTTAGTAGGTATTCATGAAAGAGCTGGGTCTTTAGCTTTTTCTTAAAGGAGCAGAAGGACTCTGCAGATCGAATGGAGTTTGGAAGTTCATTCCACCACCAGGGGGCGATAGAGGAGAAGAGTCTAGTCAGAGACTTAGGACCCTGTTCTGAAGGTTGGATCAGATGCCTTTCATTGGCAGAGCGTAATGGGCGGGAGGGAGTGTAGACCTGGATCAGAGAGTTAAAGTAAGGAGGAGCCGTTTTTGTCGCTGTTTTGTAAGCGAGCAGCAGAATTTTAAATTTGATGCGAGCAGTAACTGGGAGCCAGTGTAAGGAGATGAACAGCGGACTGACATGTACTCTCTTAGGAAGGTTGAAGACCAGTCGTGCTGTTGCATTTTATATCATTTGCAGGGGTTTGATAGTGCATGTAGGAAGAACTGCCAGTAGAGAGTTGCAATAGTCGATGCGTGATATCACAAGAGCCTGTACCAGGAGCTGTGTAGCATGTTCTGACAGGTAAGGTCTGATCTTCCTGATGTTGTACAGGGCAAATCGACATGACCGGGCATTCGAGGCTACTTAAAAGCCTTAAAAGTTAGCTGGTCATCAATCATGACACCCAGGTTCCGGGCAGACTTTGTGGGCATGAGTTTGGTTGTTCCAAGCTGGATATTGATCTGTGGTTGCATAGAGGGACTGGCTGGGATGACAAGGTGCTCAGTTTTTGAAAGATTGAGTTGAAGGTGGCGTTCATTCATCCATTTAGAGATATCAGCAAGGCATGATGAGATTCTTGCAAAGACTGTAGCATTGTCTGGTGGGAATGACAGGAAGAGCTGGGTATCGTCAGCATAGTAGTGGTATGAGAAGCCATGAGAATGGATTATTGAACCAAGTGAGCTTGTGTATATGGAGAAGAGAAGGAGACCAAGCACTGACCCTTGAGTTACTCCTGTGGATAAGCTGTGCGCTTTGGACACTTCTCCCTTCCACGACACTCTAAAGGATCGCCCAGAGAGGTAGGACACGAACCAGCAGAGGGCAGATCCTTAGATGCCAAGTTCAGAGAGCGTGGATAGGAGGATTTGATGGCTGACTGTGTCAAAGGCAGCAGACAGGTCTAGCAGTAATAGAACTGAGGACTGACCCGCAGCTCTGGCAGCTCATAGCGATTCTGTTACCAACAGTAGTGCAGTTTCAGTAGAGTGGCCCCGCTTAAAGCCTGACTGATTCGGGTCAAACAGATCGTTTCTGGACAGGAACTCAGAGACTTGCTTAAAGACTGTGCGCTCAAGTACTTTTGACAGAAAGGGCAGAAGAGAAACCGGTCTGTAGTTTTCAACCAGGGCTGGCTTTAGTGTGGCTTTTTTGAGCAGAGGGGTGACCCGAGCTTGCTTGAATGCGGTAGGGAACACACCCGTTGACCGAGAGGAGTTGATTATATGCTTAGGTGCAGCATAAAGCGGAGAGGAAATGGTCTGCAAGAGGCTTGATGGTATTGGGTCCAGAGGACAGGTGTGTGGGACAACAAGTGTTGTCTGCCGACACCAGAGGACATACTGTCCAAGATGGACTCCAGCATTCGAGACAAACCCTTTCCTGTCATTCCCACCAGACAATGTTACAGTCCCTGTAAGAATCTCGTCATGCCTTGCTGATATCTCTAAATGGATGAATGAATGCCACCTTCAACTCAATCTTTCAAAGACTGAGCTCCTTGTCATCCCAGCCAGTCCCTCTATCAAACCCCTGCAAATGATACAAAATGCAGCAGCACGACTGGTCTTCAACCTTCCTAAGAGAGTACATGTCAGTCCGCTGTTCATCTCCTTACACTGGCTCCCAGTTACTACTCGCATCAAATTTAAAACTCTGCTGCTCGCTTACAAAACAGCGACAAAAACAGCTCCTCCTCACTTTAACTCTCTAATCCAGGTCTACACTCCCTCCCGCCCCTTAACGCTCTGCCAATGAAAGGCGTCTGATCCAACCTTCACAACAGGGTCCTAAGTCTCTGACTAGACTCTTCTCCTCTGTCGCCCCCCGGTGGTGGAATGAACTTCCAAACTCCATTGGATCTGCAGAGTCCCTCTGCACCTTTAAGAAAAAGCTAAAGACCCAGCTCTTTCATGAATACCTACTAACTTAATGATGATGGTCTCCATATTATTGATGATGATGATGGTAATGACGATGGTTTTTGTTTGATAACGACGACTTATAAGATGGTTTCTATACTGATTAGAGCTCTCAAGAACTGCCCTCAATGTTGTGCTTTGCCTCTGGTCACTTCTGTCAGCACCTGTGTGTCCAATCGGACTCAAAGCTGATCATTTGCGCTTACTGACATTGTTCCCTTTTTTCTAGATTGTTTTCTTTTCTCTGCTTGTGTTGTTCTTACTCTCTGATGTACGTCACTTTGGATAAAAGAGTCTGCTAAGTGAATTGTAGAATTGATGACGCTTGTTGTAATCTGCTGGTGACAGCTTCAAGATAACTGCTAGTGTTACACACTTAAACTCAAAATGAAATGCTGTTTGACTTTAAATCTAGTAATATCGGCACATATCTATGATAAAAACAGCTGATGCTGATAGTCACTTGATATTATCGGTCGGGCTCTAATGTTCATTTTGTCAGACCAAGCAGCATTACCAGATGTTTCTCTAGATTTTGTTGATTTACTTTAGACTTTAGTTGATTATTCTTTCAATATTTTTTTTTTTTACAAATTCTGAGATAGAAAGAGAGAGATGAATGAAGTGACCTGTAGGAGAAATATTTCAACATAATGAGGCCTTACATGAATAGAAAGGGAATAAAATGTTGACCTCGTTTGACTTGTTGCCTCACTCACATGATTAATTCAACCCCTTCCCGATCATAACACATGTATTTCCTCGTTGCTTGATCTTTGGTCAGCCTCTAAAGTCATTTATTCCCTAAATTTAATGAGGAAATAAGGAAATAAAAAATACATAAAGATAAGCAAACACTATCAAGCAAAACTTGTAAATGAGGTGAAAAAGTGTAGTTGTGTGTGTGTGTGTGTGTGTGTGTGTGTGTGTGTGTGTGTGTGTGTGTGTGTGTGTGTGTGTGGATGAGAGAGAGAGAGAGAGAGAGAGCGAGAGAGAGAGAGAGAGAACAAGATGGTGGAGAGAGACAATGCACCAAGTGGCTTTGGTGACAAAATAGTGGACAACAAAGGAAGCCGTGTGGCTACCTTTTGAAATAGTTTGAGCTCTCTGAGCTGAGTTCAGTAACTGTTACTTAAACACCAGAAAGCCAGTGGCCGGACTTTGATTCAAAGGCGGGTACACTGGTCTTTCTGATTGTGAAAGCCGTTGACTGAAGGTAAACGAGCATAGCGTTACACACATAGGCAAACACAGCAGTTCATTACAATAAAAAAAATGCAGCAGCTTACAACAGATAACAAACAGAATGTGATGTCTCGTCAACAATGATGCATAATTATCAGTGGTTATAAAAGAAACATAACTATCTCTGAAACTATTTCTGCCCAGACCAAAGCTCTTACTTGGGGTAACTCCTGGTGATCATTGCAAAGTTGGTTAGATAGTGACTCTGTTGAATGTTAAATCAACAGATTCAGGCAGGTTTCCTTCGTGGCAGATGCAGGAGGAGCGTAGCAGGATTCAGATCTTCGACCAGAGTACTGCTCTAGGGTCTTCTTGTTGCAGGAGCCGAGTTCTCAGCTGAATCCTCTGATGCTTGAATTCAGCATGTGAAGAGCTACCCGGACTGAACAACCTCAGCTCTCCAGCATTCGAGACAAACCCTTTCCTCCTCTTGGCTTACATAGGTTAAACTCCAGAGCTGAGGTTGTTCAGTCTAGGAAGCTCTTCACATGCTGAATTCAAGCATCAGAGGATTCAGCTGACTACTTCCACGGCATATTTTTAGGAGTTTTGGGCGATATCAGATGTTATCAAGTTCGAGCAAAAAGAAGAGTTTCTTTCCTTTGATTTTTCGTAAGACGTCATTGAACGCAACTGGACGGGAGCGCTGAAGGAAGCCCACTGATCCCTGAATCCACAAGGACACATAAAGAACTCGGCTCCTGCAACCAGAAGACCCTATAGAGCAGCGCTCTGGGCGAAGATCTGAATCCCGCTACCCTCCTCCTACATCTGCCACGAAGGAAACCTACCTGAATCTGTTGATTTAACATTCAACAGAGTGACGATCTAACCAACTTTGCAACGATCACCAGGAGTTACCCCAAGTAAGAGCTTTGGTCTGGGCAGAAATAGTTTCAGAAATAGTTACGTTTCTTTTATAACCACTGATAATTATGCATCATTGTTGACGAGACGTCACATTCTGTTTGTTATCTGTTGTAAGCTGCTGCATTTGTTTTATTGTAATGAACTGCTGCATTCACTTATGTATGTAATGCTATGCTAGTTTACCTTCAGTCAACAGCTTTCACAATCAGAAAGACCAGTGTACCCGCCGTTGAATCAAAGTCCGGCCACTGGCTTTCTGGTGTTTAAGTAACAGTTACTGAACTCAGCTCAGAGAGCTCAAACTATTTCAAAAGGTAGCCACACGGCTTCCTTTGTTGTCCACCATTTTTGTGACGAAGCCACACACACACACACACACACACACACACACACACACACACACACACACACACACACACACACACACACACACACACACACACACACAACTACACTTTTACACCTCATTCACAAGGTTTGCTTGATAATGTTTGTTTGCTTAGATTAGTTTATAATAGTTATTTGTTTGATTAAGTTCAGAGATTTTGGATTGATGTGGCTTTGTTTAAATAAATTCTGTTATAATTTTAAGAGAGCAGTTGTTTGTGATTACTGGTGTGTTTACATTGTGATCTAAGCTGGGTGCGAGGACTTTGTGTACGGATTTCACGCCTTCAATTTATTAAATATAGTTACTAATTATTAATAATATTAGTAATTAAGTAACTAATTTGAGACTGATTTGAGTGATATTTTGGTTATATTTCCCTGATTACAGGGTGGTGCCCAAAGAGTGATTAAACATAGTTTAATGATATTGTTATTTATATTATTAATAATTCAATAATTATTAAAGAATATAACCAAAGTTGACTTGATACAACCCCAACAAATGGTGCCCCATGTGAGGCCTTCAATAAAACCAGCTTTATTGCACTGTTAATGCACAGTAATCCAAACTTTTAATCCTAAAAGAGATTTTTCTTGAGGAAAAATTATCTTTTCTTTTGAAGATTTACTTTTCTTGCTTGTTGTTTATTCAAAGCAGACAGCAAGCTGTGGCTTAGTTTGTGTCGTATGTGGTTGAACATAATGATGCAGCCAGGGTGACTTTCTCAATGAACTAGTTGTTGCTTTGTTGTTTGAGACAACAATATAGCCTCTTTTCCAGTTGAGAGTGTAAGCTCATAATTGTTGCATAACCAGTGGTCTGAGAGGTGTGAGTTCCACCCTTCCTTTGAGGACTTGAGGTGTGAATCCCCTCTCCTAGATTCCAGGATAGACTACAGTGATCAGTTGGGAAACCTAGATAAGATTTGCTCTTGTGTGGATCTAGCTTTGTTAGCTTAGCGGCTTTGTTAACGGTAATCCACTGTGGTTCCGTTTTATCATGTAAAATGTCTACCAAGACCCTAGGTGAGCCGGGAGCTGAGACTCCTTTTGGATCAGACAACGCATCACTGCAAGAAACTGTTTCTGGTCTGACGCACCTCTCCTTAGAGGAGATAGCCGACCTAAATAGCTATTCAATTAGCATTTTTTATAAGAAGTTAAAGGAGCTCGTTGATCAGGCCAACCACCGAGCCAGGAAACCCCAAAGCATAACCCTGAATGTTCTTGGGCAACTCCTCCTTCTTTCCCAACGCAAGTTCTTCCTGCAGCAAACCCAGCTGCACGTAGAAAAAGAAGCCCTGCAGAACCACATCCATACACAAGTGCTGGATGGGTTTGACGTTATTCAGAAATTTGCACAGGTAAGCATGGAGCAAGACATATTGTCAGAATATGGCTCTGATCTTGAACCAAGCCCCTCAAGAGTTCAAACAACCCTGCTGAAAAAGCTCAGTAAAGAACCGAGCAGCCAGGATAACTCAAGGACTAAGAAAGGGAGTCTTGTTTTCCCTGCCATTCCTGAAAACAAAGATTTTGACTGTGGAGCCCCTCCCTTTGGGGAAACGCCCCAGTTCTCTGACAACTGTGACACCTTTTCACACCTTCACAGGTTTAAATCACCACATAGGGAGGGGGGTGACTTCTCAGCCCCCAGAGGCAGAGATAACACCAACGCCCCTCCTGCTACCTGTAAGTCCACACCGCATGGTCCACAGCTGAGAAGATCCGAAACATCAGATGAATCGCATGGCTCCTGTCCACCCAGAGATCAAAGAATGCGCATAAGGCTCATTGAATCCCTGGCGAAGGATGTAGACCAGTTTGACCCAGGTAACCAAAATTTCAGCGTTGATGATTACCTCAGAGAGATCAACCTGCGCCTCTGTGATCTACCTGATGCATCCACATGAGAAAAACTCAAGCTGATCTGGAAGACAACTGCCAGGAGTGTCCATGACTTCATGACTACCCTCCGGCCTGAGATCAGAGACCAGTATTCAGCACTCTGCAACGCTTTGTGCGAGGAATTCTCCACCTACACTGACCCTGTATCTGCCCCTCTTAGAGCCTTAAGTGTCTGGCACCAGCAGGGAGTGATATCAGCACTGTTGTGATTTGATCCACAGTAAAACTGATTATATAGCATCGTATAGAGCAGTGGTTCCCAAAGTGGGGGTCGCGACTCACTGGGAGGGGGGGGTCGCGAGATGCCTTCCAAAAACAAATACAAACTAGAGAGGCAGAGAGGGAGAGGGAGAGAAAGAGACAGAGAGAGGGAGAGAGAGAGAGAGAGAGAGAGGGAGACAGAGAGAGAGGGAGAGAGAGAGAGAGTGAGAAAGGGGGGAGAGAGAGAGAGAGAGACAGAGAGAGAGAGAGCGAGAGAGGGAGACAGAGAGAGAGAGAGTGAGAGAGAGAGAGAGTGAGTGAGGGAGACAGAGAGAGAGAGAGTGAGAGAGAGAGACAGAGAGAGAGAGAGAGTGAGAGAGGGAGACAGAGAGAGAGAGTGAAAGAGAGAGAGTGAGAGAGAGAGCGAGAGAGAGGGAGACAGAGAGAGAGAGCGAGAGAGGGAGACAGAGAGAGAGACAGAGAGACAGAGAGAGAGAGCGAGAGAGGGAGACAGAGAGAGAGAGAGAGACAGAGAGAGAGAGAGAGAGAGAGAGAGAGAGAGAGAGGGAGACAGAGAGAGAGAGAGAGTGAGAGAGGGGGGAGAGAGAGAGAGTAGTATAATTATGTTTCAGAAAGACATGCATGGATGTTTTTTATGAACTCAATATTTCGACTCAATCTGTAAAAAACAACAACAACAGCATCCTTTCTCTTTGTTACCATGTTTTATTTTTCAAACAACATAGAGATTACTTTACACAAAATCAGGCCTTTATCTGCTTCAAATATTTACATTAAACTTTGTTAAGAGAGAAGAGAAAAAAAAAACATTCTTTGGGTCTGACCGTGCAAAACAATAAATAACCTTCCTGACAGTGCCGTGTGTGCGGTGCTTTCAAACTGCATTAAAAAAACAAAAGCTCAGGTTGAAGTCGGCTGAACAGGAAGCTGCTCTGGTCCAATCAGACGTCTGGAGGCGTCCCAGTGGGCACCAGGCGAGCAGGAGGTCGGGCCCACTGCCACACGTTTTGCTACAAAACGGTACGCACTCGAGGTCATTTGTACTACTGCGTAATGAAACTAACGCTGACCAGGAAAGATACAGAAACGAGAAGTGAGATGTGCAACGGTTTCGGTGAAAAGCTTAAGATTACGTAGAAGAACTTGCGGCGTCCTCGAGGGATGGAGCGCTGTACACGAAAAAAGACCGCCATGTTTTTTTCGTCAAAGAAAAGGCCGTAAAATGTTGTCAGTGAGGAATCTTGAAGTTGACATCACAGAAGTTCAGTTCTCACTCGCTCCCCCCCTCGGCGAGGTGACACGCAGTGAGCAGGAGTGAGTCCTCCTGCAGGCCCGGTCCACGATCAGTCCCCCCCCCCCACCCCCCATCCATCCTGCCCCCTCCCCACCTCTCAGTCCTCTGTGGCTCAGGTGATAATTTGCGGCTCCCAGGTTTGTCCGGCCACCAGGGGGCGACACTGCAAGATGACAGGAGGGCCCGTCGGGGTCTGACTGTCGAGGCAGAGGCCGCTGACCATGTGCTGGAGGGCGGAGCCTCTGGGCTTCCACTTCTGCAGAGAGAGAAAATAAAGACAGTCTGCTTTAGAGAGAAGAGACGGTTGTCATGACAACACAATTAGAAACCTTATTATAATACCACAGCATCAAAAATAGATGTCCTGAGAACGTTTATGTTTCCAGTTATCAAAAATCAGTAAACCCCGACACACCGTCGATTTTAAAGATTGGAAATCATTTAAAAACATGTGGTATCAAAAAATATCGCCGTTTGGAAACATTTTGACAACCAACAATCTGTGTTTCTGTGTGTGTGTGTGTGTGTGTGTGTCTGTGTGTGTGTCTGTGTGTGTGTGTGTGTGTGTGTCTGTTTGTGTGTGTGTGTGTGTGTGTGTGTGTGTGTGTGTGTGTCTGTTTGTGTGTGCATGTGTGTGTGTCTGTTTGTATGTGTGTGTCTCTCTGTGTGTTTCTGTGTGTGTGTGTGTGTGTGTGTGTGTCTGTTTGTGTGTGTGTGTGTGTGTGTGTGTGTGTGTGTGTGTGTCTGTTTGTGTGTGCATGTGTGTGTGTCTGTTTGTATGTGTGTGTCTCTCTGTGTGTCTATGTGTGTGTGTGTGTGTGTGTGTGTGTGTGTGTCTCTGCGTGTGTATGTGTGTGTGTGTGTGTGTGTGTGTCTGTTTGTGTGTGTGTGTGTGTGTGTGTGTGTCTGTTTGTGTGTGTGTGTGTGTGTGTGTGTGTGTGTGTGTGTGTGTGTCTGTTTGTGTGTGCATGTGTGTGTGTCTGTTTGTATGTGTGTGTCTCTCTGTGTGTCTATGTGTGTGTGTGTGTGTGTGTGTGTGTGTGTGTGTGTGTGTGTGTGTGTGTGTGTGTGTGTGTGTCTCTGCGTGTGTCTCTGTGTGTGTGTGTGTGTGTGTGTGTGTGTGTGTGTGTCAGAGCAGCAGGTTCATGTTAGTCCTGAGTAATGTTCTGAGTCAGAGCTGCATTAACAGCGATCTCATGAATGAATGATTGACTCACTGAACTCTGAGTGGAAAAATCACAGCGCCGCCAGCTGCAGACGCACGGCAGCTCGCCATCAGGCGGACAGGACGGCCCGTTTGTTTGAGCTCATTAAATGTTTTGTTTTGAGTCGAGAAGAAGTGGAACTAAACTCATTTAAGCGACTTTTGGCCGTGATTCATGACTACGTTTCCTTTAAAAGAATGTTTAGGAGCGACGCCACAAAGAGCCGACGAGTTCTGCAAGGGACCGCTCCACTGAGCCACAGCCGTCCCATAACATGTGACAACAGCTCTGATCGTCACCTCAGCTGGAGAAATATTATTTTCCTTTATTGTTGTTCTTTCTGATCATCTTTGCGTCACCTGAACTCCCTCACCTTCGCACTAATCGCTCACAGAGGCTCTTAAAGGTGAACTCTGCTTCTCTCTTAGAAAATAAAAACATCAGGTCACAAGTTAGATTTTGTTTTATTTGCTGTAAATCTGATTTTCGGAGCGGGTTCGACTAGTAAACTCCAGACTGAAAGAGTAAAGAGAGCGAGAGAGAGTGTGTGTTCTCTATGAACCTGCGTTCCATAAATCAGCAGGTGTAAGTGCTTCGTTTATCGGCTTATTGATTAAATAGAGTTAAATAGACTTTCTTTCTCTTTTTGCCCTGTAGGTCTCCACGCCGGTCACATGACTGAAGCTTTGAACTGAGGCTGGATGAAGAAACCTACCTGAGAAATTCCAAAACAATCTGTTCATTCTGACTAATTCTGATCAGGGAGAACTAACTGTGACATGGTTCAGTTTTCAGGGCAGCAGGGATCAGGAGGAGAAGCCTCTAATCAAACTGCTGATTGGACGATACAGGACACTGAACCCGCCCAAAAGGATCAAACATGTCACATCACTGAATCATCAGATTTGGTTTCTGTCCAAAGGTTTTCTTTGTTTCCACTTTAATAAAAAAAATGATCTAGCACCAGTCGCTGCTCTGAGAGTTTATCACTTCAGAACGCTTTGAGAGGATAAACGTTTTTTTTTTCCTCTCAGGGATTAAACACTCAGGACAAAAAGTCCAAAAGTCTCCCGCAGCAGAACAAACGCCCAAAGAGCTCTCAGAGGATTGTGACGGGCCCGCAGAGGGGGATGAGAGCTCGCCTGGCAAGAATCCTGCACGCTCGTTCGTACACATGGTTCGAGTTAATAACTCCCCCTTCAATGTCATAAATCAAGCATGCAGCCAGCGAGGATCCACATGGACTGCGAGGAAGGAACAGGGCGGGGTCTCAAGTTATAGGGAGCGCGTGTTCTACTGCATCTATAAAATCAACTGCTTCTTCCTCCTATGGCGTGAGCAGCGCCCGTGCAGCGAGGGCGAATCAGCAGCAGGCGCTCTGCTCTGCCGAGGTCACCACCTCTCAAATCTTTCTCGTCTGAGCTCTGAGTGGCAGCTCAAGGACAGACGAGCGGACCGAGTCCAACATGGGATAACGGTTAGAAAAGACTAAGACCTGCAGTAAAAGTGACTGACAGAGTGAGATTAAGCCAACTCTGCGTTCTTTTAACCCCTTCATGATGAAATAACTTCACAGAGCAGCTTGTTTTTTAAAAGAATGTCTGTCCTGCTGCTGCTCCTTTCAGGGTTCTTAGAACAGCTGTTCAAAGAAGTCAGGAAAACGTTCAGTTTTCCTCTTACCTGTCTGGGCTCTTTTGCATTGCAGGACTCCATCTTGACCTTTGACCCCGCTGTGAAGGCTGAGATGGCCAGGCAGAGGTCTTGCTGTCGGATCAGTGGCTCGATTAGTTCCCATTTCTGAAGAGGAAGAAACAAACACATAACGGATGCTTGATGTGGTTTTTGAAAGGTTTTTAAAACGTGTATTATATCAATGTTTCTGATTTCAGACGTTAATGAACTGAAAGTGCAAGTTTGTGAAATTGATCATTGATATGGATACTCAAGACACTAAAACACTCAGGAGCGGATTCACTAAAAATGGATTGCGGCCGTTAATCGTTTTGAAAATTGCAAATCATTTCCCCACCGCTATCTGCCGCGTCTTAACGTCTAATTCACAAAGCATACAGCACTGATGGCTACTAGTTCACGACTTCAGGCTTAAACACAGAAAGGTTGAGCTGTTCTTGTTTTGTGTGTTAATGTGGAGAGACGCTTTCTGCACCTTTAAAGGCCTTTCAGATAGGATGCAGTGTAAGGGGCAGGGCGCACACACCCTAAAATCATTTGCATTGTTTTGCATTTGTTTACATATGAATGTTTTTACTGTGTTGGTTTCCAGATTTAACCTTTGACCTCAAAATCTGTGCAGAAGGGGTGCTGGTGGTGCAGTGGTTAGTGTGCGCGCCCCATGTATGGAGGCTGTAGTCCTCCAAGTGGGCGGCCCAGGTTCAAATCCCACTTGTGGCCTCTTTCCCGCATGTCATTCCCCACTCTCTCTCTCTCTCTCCCTGATTTCAGACTCTATCCACTGTCCTGTCTCTCCATTAAAGGCACAAAAATAAATATTTGAAAAAATAAATCTGTGCAGAAAACATTTAATCCGCCTGGATGAGAAGTTTCTTCTTCTATCAAACAGAAACGACGACTGATTTAAAGAGATCCAGCATGAAATCAAAGTGTGGGATTTATCCCTGGAAAAGGAAAATCTATTCCCACCGTCTCTTCACATTAACTGTCCTGATCCTCGTTTGCTATCAGTTCCACATTCCTGAATCCTTCTTCATCACTCGCCTGTCTCAAAGTGAAGCTCAGGTTTCAGATTAGGTAACACAAACACGCCTGATCATAGCCGTGGTGGCGTAACGCTTCATTAATGAATCATGACTCACGTTGGCTCCCATCATTAAATGCACATTAAGTCTTGGCGAGTTGCTCCTGCCGTGATGATTGTGTGTACATGTGTTTGTTGGAGCTGTAACCATGGCAACAGAGGGACTTTTGTTCAGTGTAGAGGATGAAGACTCAGAGGGATGTTGGCGTAACATGAAGATTAAACGTTCATGTGAGTTTTCATAGTTTGTGTTTCCTTTTTTTCAGAGCAATACAATCGAGGACATTCTTACAGGCCGACGCAACACGGCGCTGAAGTTTGTCCCTCAGGTTCAATGTGATCAGAAACCGGTACTTCACATGAGCAAACTCTTTCTAAAATCAGTTCTATAAGACGCTCTCTGTTTCTTTGTGTTTTTAATTGCGTCAGGTCGCGTGCAGTGTGTGATGGTGGCGGCTGCACCCGCGGTAATGGCGGCGATTGTGTCAGCATTTTAAACTGTTTTTTTGGTCCCACCAGTGGATAAGAAGCAGCCAACTTTAAAGATGAAAAACTTGGTATTAAAAGTTAGTCTTATTCATATTATTTTTCTGACAGCTGGAGTTAATTTCAGGTTACTTTTTTTTTTACCCTTTTTTTTCAACCTTTCCTATCTCGTAAATAAGGATGTCAAAATGTTTGAGACTCCAATACGTTCAAATACACATTTTAAAATGATTCAATTTCCATTATTTTATTTTCCTGTTGATTAATTTAGTGCTGAAGAGTTATAAAAAGCTTCCAAAGTTGAAGAAAACTTTGGATTTTCCAATATATTTTAACCCAAATCTGCTGCGATACAAAGAGTGAGAGCTCTCTCCAGATCCATGGTTTCTGTTGGATTAAAACATATTTATAAAGAACATATATGCAGTAGTCTCTTGTTTTATTCCAAAGTTGTAGATTAATGTATTAATGTATTAAACCATTAAAATCCCCTGATATACTTCCTCACACAGGTGTCATCAGGTCAAATTCCTGCACATTTCTTTCACATTCTCTGGTGATAATAGAGACCTCACAGTCTCCCCCTAGTGGCCGAGTCCTGACCTGTGACTGTGGCCGGTTGGCTCCGATGCCCCTGCACTCTGCCAGTCCGAGGCCGTCTGTCCCACGGGTCTCCAGACACAGACCGCCTTGTTTAAGCACGCTGGACACGGCTTCCTGCTCGGGGACCCTGAGGGAGCCGTTCACAGAGAGGAGAGAGAGGTCGATCAGAGGTCGTATTACAGCGATAAAGAACACATGGGTTGAGTTGACGGGTCGCCCTGTTGAGAAACTGAATCCCACCACAAGTAATACTCCCTATTACAACACATACTTATGAAAATATACAACCATAATTCCAGAGGCCGCAGCTTTCTTTTCCTGAAACCTGACATGGAGCAGATCCACACAAAACCACTCAGAGGTTCCCAGCCAGATAAATTTAGATCTCTGGTTCTGAACTTTGAGGCCGTGACACCCAAAGGAGTTGCAGGATTATTTCTGATTTAATAAAAAAACAATTCCTGCTGCAGCTTTTCTTTTTGAAAGGAAATAAGAGCATTTCAAGCTCACGTCAGACTCGAATAATCGATCAAAAGAAACACAGAGCCTCTTATTTCTTGTTTTAGAGTCGTTTGTCAGATATGAGAGCAGTTATCAGGTACCATCAAGAGAAGTGGTTCAGATAGAAGTGATTGTACCCGACCTAAAAAGCCTCTGCATGTTTCTAATAAGCTCCACGAGCAGAAACGTGCTCAAACTAGGATCAATATTGGAGATGCTTTTGAAAAATGGAGAGAGGTTAGAACACAGAAAGGTTTACAGACCCATGCAGAGCTGGATAAACACTGAAGCTTCAGAGTCCACCACATGGTGACCTGTGTGAGCATCCACTCTAGAGAGGAGGGGGGGGGGCAGCTCTCTATGATGTTTAGAATCTGGACTGCAGTACTCATTTTAAACACTAGGTGTCAGAGGTTTCCAGAGCTAATGATGCATACTGATAGCTGACCTTGTAGATATAGGTTGGGTCTTCTGAATAAAGCAGCTCAACATTAATGACAGCCGCTCGGTCGGAGAGTCGTACCTGAGCTCAGGATAGACGTTCTCCATGTACCAGCGGAAAGGTTTGCAGTCGAGCTTCCGCCGCAGCGTCTGGCGGTCTGTAATGCTGAAAAGAGAAAACACAGGAGGAGATCAGAGAGAGAAGGAAGACGATGGGAGGAAGACAAAAAGATCTCCGCTTGACATTTAGACTCAGCTGAGCAGAGCAGGAATGGAGGAGAGGTGGAAAGGTTACAAACAATTAGTCAGCTTTATTGTTTGATTGAAACATTACAGATTGAATGTGAGATAGAGAGAAAAAAAACAAAACATGTGACCTGTACAGAGATTAACCAAACGTAGAGAAAAGAGTGACGGCATCACAGACTGACCTGCCAAAGGCCTTTCCCTGGGCAGACGGCCTCGCAGAGTAGTAATACTGTTTGTACTCGTCCATCCACACCTCAGCCGCCCGCCGCGTGTTCCTGCAGACACACACACACACACACACACGGCACCTGCTCACACAGA